>NC_082708.1:117297941-117540441 GCF_030144855.1 Hypanus sabinus
AAACATCTCCACACTTGAATGGTTGCCAACGATATAAATCAATCTTAATCAAGTGACAAATGCCCAAAGACATTTATTAATTTCTTACAGGCTGCTTTGCATACCACCTGTACTCAGTGTAAACTGAGTACTGAATATAGGAGTTGAAACATCAAGTTGTAGCTGTACAAGCATTGGTTAGATTGCATTTTAAGTATTGTATACTGCTCTGGTTGCCACACTATAGAAAGGACATGGTAGTAACAGAGAGTGCAAAAGAACAATCACCAGTGTTGCCTGAAATAAAGGGCAAAATTCTGGTGGAGGTGAGGGGGAGAAATTTAGAAATCTGTCTTTTTTTTTATATAAAGGAGAGGGCAATGGATATCTGGAATAAGTTGCAGGAGGAGGTGGTGAAGGTAGATACAACGACAACATATAAAAGCAGTTTGGAGAGGTACTTGTTTAGGAAAGGCAGAGAGATATTAGCCTAATGCAGGTAAATGGGATCAGCGTAGACAGGCATCATGGTTAGCATAGATGAGGTAGGCCCAAAGGACTCATTTCTGTGCTGTACAATTCTGTGATTCGAGAACAATTTTTGTGAGAATGTAAAATTTATTTGTTTATTGCTCCACTGAGTGGAGATTCTCATATCATGAGGAGACAAACTCCCTTATGGGGCTTTCCTTTTAACTATTGCTGTAAAATAGATGCTTGCAGGGCTGGAAATCAAAGAAAGTAGTTCAGCAATTCTCACACAATGAACTGAAAGCTCTTTAATTCTGACTATATAGAGCAATATTTATTAAAGTCATAATCACAGTCATAGAGTCATACAACATAGAAACAGGCCATTGGGCCCACCCTATCAATAGTGGCCATTAATTTACCTACCCATACTAATTATATTTTACAGCACTCAGCTTATGGCCTTCAATACCATGACTTTTCAAGTGCTCACCTAAATACTTCTTAAATATTGTTAAAGTACCTAACTCCACCATCCCTTCAGGCAGTGAATTCCAGATTTCAACCCCCTCTCTGAATGGAGAAAAAATATAAACCACAAATAGCCTCAGAACCAATTACTCCTTAGCTTAAATCCATACTCTCTGGCTTTAAGTACTTCTGCTAAGGATAAAAGTTTCTTCTAATTTTTCCACTCACAATTTTGTATATGTCCTCCCTCAACTTTTCCACTCTATCCAGTCTCTCTTTATTTTTTAAACAATCCATCTCAGTGAAAGCAAAAGCCCAGTGAATCACCTCTTCATCTTTTCCAGTCCAATCACATCCTTCCTATAGTGTGGCAGCCAGAACTACACAAAGTACAATTGTGGTTTAACTGATGCTTTGTACAAATATATCATAACTTCCCTGCTTTTATATTCCATGTCTCAGTTTTCACAAAATGCATCACATTTTTTCAGAATTAAATTCCACTTGCCCCAAACATTCCTTCCTTCCACAATTGAGGAAAATGTGCCACCTAAGTTATGTTCAGCAACCTTAGTCCATCAGCACCTTGAAACCCTGTGAACTCTGCCACCAAGAAAGAGGGAAGCAAGGACGGGGGAATATTAGCATCTGGAAATTCTCTTCAATTTTTGCACCACACTCATATGGTTGAAGAAGGAAGTTTATCACTACTTTGAGGGCAATGAGAAATGGTCATTAAAGCTGCTCTTGAATTCAAAATTTGAAAAATGATTACAGAAGTCATGCATATTATTGTCTGTTTGCACTGTGGTGATTGAAAATTCCTGTTCTCCATCAGGATATTAGAATTTCTCTGGCATCAACAATTTCTCAGGTGTTACCCTCAATGGCACACCCAACATACACTTTTAGGTCAACATTTATGTTGCTGGTTAATCATATATAAGGACTCATTGTGGGAGCCCTTGTAAGACATCTGATACTCTTAGCCTTTCAGCAGTGTCTAGCATATGAACTACCTGCTTTATCATTAGGTGCAGATACACCCAGCCCTGAGAAACCAGACAAGGTCATTTGATTCCAATCAACTGGCTTACTGATCATTATAAAATGCCTCTGGTGTTTCCCTCTCCCTTCCCCTTTTCCCAACCATGATTCCCTTCTCCCTGCCTCCTTTCCACCCTCAGCCTACAATGGAAACCCACATGAGAATCAGGTTTATTGTCATTCACATGTCATGAAATTTCTGGGGTTTTGCAACAGGAACAATATCGTGCAATATATAAAATTACTACAGTGCTGTGCAAAAGCCTTAGGCACACTAGATATATATATGTGCCAATTCACACACACACAAAACAGATGGCAATCTTGTCAATAATATACCAACCTTGGAATTATTTCAATTTTTTCACAAATAAACTTCCCAAATTTATCCACCCCTTTTCTCACGATGCTTAATTTTTCAGTTTGGTTCTTGATACCCCTACAATGTGCTGTACACATAACTATTTAATGTGTTGGCTTACCAAAGCATTAGTTTTATTATGGATTTCTCTGAAAGTACAGTTTTTGAAAATCAAGGGTAAGTGGATACATTATCCTCTTAGGCTACATCCACACTAGAACAGATAATTTTGAAAACGCCAGTTTCGCGTAAAAACGATAGGCGTCCACACTATGCATTTTTGAAAATATCTCTATCCACATTGAAACAGAGATTTCAGCGAATTTCCTCCTCCTGCGCATGCGCAGGACACATCTACCGAAAACAAGCAACATGTTTGGTGTCGAATCTCACTGTAGAAGTGTGCGCTTGTGTAGCTACAGACTAGAAAAATTTAAAACGATGGACAGCTGTTGGCTCTCGAGCAGGAGAGCTTTAAAAAAAAATACTGGAGCGTACGGTGGCAACCGACAGGGAGTTCACGGACAGATGAACCGGCTGACAACAAACAATGAAAAACTGACTAACTCTGTTGCATTAATAAAGCACCTTGTTAAATGTATAAAACAAGTCTGCATCAGTGTTACCTTGTATTTCCATACAATGTTACATTAGGCTGTTACACATCTATTGTCAGAGAAGTACTGGCATAAATAGTTAAATCACCTTCATACGAGCAAGGACAGAAAACAGAACAAAGTGAGTACAGTATACTTATTTATTCAGTAAGTTATGGGTCAAAGTATTTGGTGAGTACATTTCTAACTCTTCTAGCTTCAGTCTCGTTGCCGTCTGTTCTGAAATTGTTAGGTTGCGTTCAGGAAAACAATGAAATAGCGCACAGCTGTATGATAGCGTTTTCAGAAGTCTCCGGTTACCCCGTCCACACTGATCTGCCCGAACAGTGTTTTCAGCCTGGAAGGCGTTTCTGAAAAGCTCTGGTTTCGGGGGATGAAAATGCCGTTTTAGTGAGGATGGAGTGTAAGAACGAAGAGAAAAAGCTTCGGTTACGGATTTATCTGGTGTAGTGTGGATGTAGCCTTAGTGGTGTCTATTGCTTAGCTGTTGTGTGGTGCAAGTGCTACTTGCCATTACTATCCCATGTTTGAATAATGTTCACATTTTGTTGCATGCTTCATTATCTGAGGAATGCAGATCGAACCATCAGGGAATATCTCTGTCTCTGAAATTGATGTTAGTTTCTGAGTACAAGTCTTTAAAATAAACTGAAAATTCCATTGCAGCTAACTTGAATCCCTAAAACACTTCATCAGCCTAAATTAACACTTTTAAAAAGGACTAGTTAATTTCATTATTTAAGCTTCTTTTTATTCATGTCCAAGATTAAGGGTTTGACTAAAAGTCTTTCCTGTGTGACTAGCTACAATTGACTGAGGGACAGAACTAAGATGTTGTTTTCATGAAAGTCAGATTTTGGGTTAAGAGACAGCTACTCTATCCAGAGAGATGGAGAAGAAAGATGGTCCAGCTATTGCAATCTGGACCAAAAATACAAAATGTTATAGGAACTCGGCAGATGAAGCAGAATCTGTGAGGGCAAAGGAACAATTGACATTTTGAGTTAAAACCATTAGTTTCAGTCTGAAATGTCGACTATCTCTTTGCTCTCAGAGACACTGTTCAGCCTGCTGAACTTCTGCAATATTTCGCTTTTAGTTTTCTTATCCAAACCATGGACAGCTACTAAGCTATTACTGCTGAAGCAGTTTTCAAACTTATATTAACTAACAAATTCCATGGACTAGAAAATCCACTGGATAACAAAATGACTTTGTGAACACCACCATTGAATTTTATCAAAAACATAGTTACAACATGTATAGCAAATTGCTCCAGCATACATATACATGTTAGCACTTGGGAGACACCCGGAAAGGCATGATGGCTTTAAACCAATGCAGAATAGGATACTGTAGTGAGGAGACTATGCACAAAACATGCATCCAATCACTCCATGTCAGTCCCATACATCATCACTTTTTCATGCATGGAACAATCTCCAGTCCATTACTTTACTCAAAACTAAAGAAAGATTAATGTTTCTAGAGTTGTCTGTACCCAATTTGATGCACTTTCTTCTGAATATGAGCACTATTTGTCCTGTTCACAATCTATTGCCATTTTCCTGCATCCTGTTGAAAAGATCAGTGTGTTATTTGGTGTATAACTTCAGTTACATAAATAGTGTTATATTTTAAATATTGCATATATTCTATGCATACGTGCATTGTAGCATGAAATTAAATGGCTTTGTGTCTCTTAAAATAATTTAATTCCAATATTTGCTTATTAAAAGCATGAATCCTGGAGTTTGCAAACTGACAAAAGTATCCAAATTAGCATTTTTAATACCACAATGGTGTTGCATCAAAATTACTTGCCATTTATTCTTTAAGTAAAGATTATATTTCATGCTGTTGAACTGCTACAGAGAAACATTTAATAAGTTTCCATTTACTCATTACTTAGCCTGAGCATACTTTATTCTGCAAAGACTCAAATTATAATATCTCTATTTCTCACCTTCAGCACAATAAAAATCTAAGATTTTTCTTAAAGGACCTTCTTTCTTTAAAAAGTTATAAAAGCTTATCAATAGGGGTGGCTCTCAATTTTACACATGCAAAAAAAATTTAAAATAATGTTCTAAAAATTTCTAAGAAATCCTAAAATTATAAATGCAATGGTAATTTTCTGTTATACGAGAATCTATTTATGCAATCAGCCTAATTTGTACATGCAAATTAAGTTCAATTAGCATAATTGTTCCTAACTAAATGATGATACCTTCGAATTTTGATAATGAAAGGCTTTTCTAATTAAATGTACACTCATAAATTAGGTACGATTTGCATAATTAGTATTAGTATGACTAATACCCTGCAAGTTTTATAAAAGGATTTACACTTTTAAGATTCTAATTAAAACATTAAAATATCTATACCAATGCCACCTTTTCTTAGCTCTTACAATAATACACTATTATGAATTATTGAAAAGTAGAAAAAAAGCATTGGAATCACATTTATATAGCACAGAAACAGATAATTTGGTCCTCCGTATCCATGCCAGCCATCAAGTACCCATTTATACTAATCCTCTTTACCAGAAGTTAATCCATAGCCCTCTATGCCTTGGCAATTCAATTCTTCTTACTTTTGTGAGTGGCTCCACACACCATAAGCAGGGCATTCCAGATTCTAACCAACCTCTGGGCAAAATGAAATCCCTTCTAAATCTCTCACACATTGGCTTAAACTTTCCCCTCTGCTTTAGACACCTTTGTCTATCCAGTCTCTCATAACTGAAATATTCCATCTCCAGCAATATTCTGTGAATCTCCTGTAAGTTTGTAAAAACAAACAGAATGACTGAATTATAGCTGAAAGTGATAGAATTACTGGTACTAGTGTGTGGTGTAAGGCTGGGGTGGGGTTAGAATGTAACATCCTTAATTAATCTGTTCCAACAGTCATCTGGGTAAAATAAAAGCCAACTTTCTTTGCAATGTTGAAGGTACAGCACTGCCTCCTCCTGTTGCCAGCAGCAGGAACACCTAACCTGCTGGTTTAATTTATAATGGTTATTAACCCAGACAAAATGCTGGGGGAAATCAGCAGGTCAGGCAGCATCTAAAGAGAGGAATTAACAAGCAACACACACAAAATACTGGTGGAACATAGCAGGCCAGGCAGCATCTATAGGGAGAAGCACTGTTGACGTTTTGGGCCGAGACCCTTCGTCAGGACTAACTGAAAGGAAAGATAGTAAGAGATTTGAAAGTAGTGGGGGGAGGGGGAAATGCGAAATGATAGGAGAAGACCGGAGGGGGTGGGATGAAGCTGAGAGCTGGAAAGGTTATTGGCAAAAGGGATACGGAGCTGGAGAAGGGAAAGGATCATGGGACAGGAAGGCTAGGGAGAAAGAAAGGGGGAGGGGAGCACCAGAGGGAGATGGAGAACAGGCAGAGTGAAGGGCAGAGAGAGAGAGAAAAAAAACTAAATATCTCAGGGATGGGGTAAGAAGGGAAGGAGGGGCATAAACAGAGGTTAGAGAAGTCAATTAAAATGTGTGGCCACTGGGAGATCCTGCTTTTTCTGGCAGACAGAGCGTAGGTGTTCAGTGAAACAGTCTGCGTTGGGTCTCACCAATATATAAAAGGCCACACCAGGAGCACCGGACGCAGTATACCACATCAGCCAACTCACAGGTGAAGTGTCACCTCACCTGGAAGGATTGTCTGGGGCCCTGAATGGTGGTGAGGGAGGAAGTGTAAGGGCAGGTGTTGCACTTGTTCCACTTACAAGGATAAGTGCCAGGAAAGAGATCGGTGGGAAAGGATGGGGGGAATGAATGGACAAAGGAGTCGCGTAGGGAGCAATCCCTGCAGAAAGTGGGGGGTGGGGGGGGAAGGAAAGATGTGCTTGGTAGTGGGATCCTGTTGGAGGTGGCGGAAGTTACAGAGGATTATACGTTGGACCCGGAGGCTGGTGGAGTAGTAGGTGAGGACAAGGGGAACCCTATCCCAAGTGGGGTGGCGGGCGGATGGGGTGAGGGCAGATGTGTGGGAAATGGGAGAGATGTGTTTGAGAGCAGAGTTGATGGTGGAAGAAGGGAAGCCCCTTTGTTTAAAAAAGGAAGACATCTCCTTCGTCCTGGAATGAAAAGCCTCATCCTGAGATGCAGAAACGAGTTTGGTGGGGCAGGAGCAAGCTGAGACAATGTGTCTACCTGGACAGGCAGGTTTGTGGATCTTGGGTAGGAGGTAGAAACGGGAAATGCGGGGTGTGGGAACTATGAGGTTGGTGGCAGTGGATGGGAGTTCCCCAGAGTTGGTAATAGTATAGGAGACAGTGGCCTGGTGCTCCTTAGTGGGGTCATGATCAAGGGGTAAATAAGAGGAGGTATTAGAGAGTTGCTGCTGTGCCTCAGCCAGGTAGAATTGGTCCACTGATGATGCCATTGCTTCTGCACTCTACACCACCCTGTCCCACCTAGAAAATGGTGCCTCAAATGACAGGATGCTGCTTATTGACTTCAGTTTGGCATTAAATATGATGATCCCTTGGAAGCTGGTGGGTAAACTGACCTCACTGGGTCTCATCTCTGTAACTGTATCTTAGATTTTGTGATAGAAAGGTCTCAATCAGACTATGTTGACAGAAACATCTCTAGTTCTGCTGAGCAGCAGTGTCCCTGAAGGCTGCATTGTATGTTTGCTGATGACATACAATGGTTGGCCTCATCAACAACAATGAGATGGCGCAAAGAAAGGTGGTACAGCGGCTGGCAGAATGATGCAAACACCACAACTTGAATTTCAATGTGGATTAGACCAAAGAGATAATTGCTACCGTGGAAATACTTAGGAGCACCAAGTTTTTGGAAATACACATAACAGATGATCTAACCTGATCCCTTAACATAGTGGTCGCCAACCAGTCGATCTTTGAGACTTTCCCAGATGATCCCAAAAAAAATGAAAAATAAATACACAAATACATTATGCCTGATAAACCTTTTGATGCAAATATCTAGTAACTTCTACTTTGAAAAAGGACCACTTGACAAATTCATGCCCAAAAGGAACAACTTTACCTAGGACGGTAAAGCGATATTTGCAAAGATGTTTTCACAAATGTGCACCGGGCAGAAAAGACCAGAAGGAAAACCCCGCTACCCCGGAAACAATCTCTCTTTACAAACAGCTTTCTGTAGTGGGAGTATTGCTATATTACCATAATCCTAATTGGTATTAATTTATATTTATAATGCTCACATTACAACACTTCTCCCCCTTTAAATTCCAATGTCCCCTAAATGTAAAAGAAATGGGAAACTAAAAGAGTGGTGTCATTAGCTTGTACACCTCTGAAATTTATACTAGTGTCTCAGTAAGTTTACCAATACCAGGAAAGTTGAGGAGCTGAAATCAGGGTTGAAGGCCAAGCAAACATGCTGCTTAGAGGACGTGGATCAACAAGTGTTAAAGGACTTGTCACTCTGTGAGTATTTTTCACGACAGTTTGATGAATCCCTGGACGTTACGCAAATAGCTCAGCTTGTTGTATTCGTCAGACTGGCTTTCCAGGATTTTACAGCAAAGGAGGACTTCCTCACTCTTTTGCACTTAAAGGAGAGAACGAGAGGTGAGGATATTTACAATGAGTTAAAAAAATGTCCGTGAAAATGACATCCCCATTCATAAACTGGTGGCAATTACTACTGATGGGGCCCCAGCAATGTGTGGTGTGCATGTTGGTTTTATAGCACTGTGCTGTAATGACCCTGATTTTCCTGACTTCCTGGATTATCACTGTGAGATTCATTAGCAGCCTTGGCTGGGAAGGTTGTGGACTTTTCTCATTTAATGACACTGGTGGTCAAACTGATAAGCTTGATTCGAGCAAAAACGCTTCAGCACTGCTTATTCAAGGCGTTATTGGATGAGTTCGAAGCCACTATGGCCTGTTTGATATGCTAGTTACAGTGTTTTCTTGGTTGAATTAATTTTATAAGTTTGACAGAAGTATTTTATGTAATTAAAATACAATTAGCCCAAATAAAGTGCCTCAAGTTGGAAGTACAATCTGAGCTGTTTTTTCTCTAAATGATTTAGTGGGTCAATCTTGCTTTTCACTAAGGCTGAGGTAGGGGATCTTGGGCTTAAAAAGGTTGGTGACTACCTTAACATCACCTCTTTGGTCAAAAAAGTGCAGCAACATTTACACTTACTTTGAAAATTGAAACTAGTGAGGCTCCCCCCACTCATTCTAAACAAATTTTGCTGGAGCATCATTGAGAGCATCCACACCAGCTGCATTACCATATGCTACAGGAATTGCAAGGTACCTGACTGGAAGTCCCTACAAAAAATTGCGAGGACTGCTGTAAGGATCATTGGGATCTCTCTTCCACCCATCAGATATATTTAACTTGAGCTTTGTGCACCCAGGGCCCTTAGCATTGTCACTGATCTCTTCCATCTGTCCGACAACCTCTTTGACCCTCTACCAGGCAGAAGGTACTGTATCATTAGGACAAGGACTGTTGGGATGAGAAACAGCTTCTTTCCCCAGGCTGTAAGACTACTGAACTTCCTGCCACCATTCAAAACCTCATCACATATGAAGCGCCAGTAGCGTTATACTGCTTACTTTTTAAACTTGTGTCAAAAGTGCACCTATTATTTGTGCCAATATTATTATATGTGTTGTGTGTATGAATTATATGTATTGTGTTGTGCAGATTGGTCCAGAGGAAAGTTGTTTCATTTGGCAGTATGCATGTGTTTGACTGAATGACAATAAATTGAACTTGAACTTCAAGATGTGTGCTTAGCCCACTGTTCTATTCTCTCTATAGCCATGACTGGGTGGCTAGGCACAACACAAATGCTATCTATAAATTTGACAATGACATAACTGCTGTTGGCAGAATCTCAGATGACGATGAGGAGGCATACAGGAGTAAAACAGATCAGCTGGTTGAGTGGTGTCACAACAACAACCTTATATTTAATATCAGTAAGACCAAGGACTAAGGAACTGATTGTGGACTTCACACAGAGGAAGTCGAGGGAAAACACACCAGTTCTCATTGAGTGATCTGGAATGGAAATGGTGAGCAACTATATTTCATTAGGAACTTGAGGAGATTTGATATGTCACTAAAGACTCCAGCCAATTTCCACTGATGTACCGTGGGAGAGCATTCTAACAGATTGCATCACCATCTGGTATGGAGGGGCCACTGTACAGGATTTGAAAAAGCTGCAGAAGGTTGCAAACTCAGCCAGCTCCAACGAGCACTAGCCTCTCAGTCTCAAGGACACCTTGAAAAGGCGATGTCCCAAAAGGCAGCATCCATCATTAAGGACCCCCATCACCTAGAACAAGCCATGTTCTTATTGCTACCACTAGGGAGGTGGTACAGCAGCCTGAGGACACACAATCAACATTTTAGGAATAGGTTCTTACCCTTTGTCATTAGATTTCTTAGTGGGCAATCAACCAACAGATAAACACTACCTCATGATTTTTTGCTCTTTTTTTGCACAACTTAATATAAATTTATTGTTTTAAATATATATTTCTTATTGTCAATTTTGTTTTTTTACTGTACTATTGCTATAAAACACATTTCATGACAAATGCCAGTGATATTAAACCTAAGCTTGGCCTGCTGAGTTCCTCTAGCAATTTGCATATGTTACTTGGATTTCCAGCATCTGCAGATTTTTGTTTGTGATATTAAACCTGATTCTGATTTCCCACTGCAGGTTATTTATAATTCTAAACAATATGGATACTGCTTTTCAATTCAAACTTCATATTCAACCATGTGACCCAGATTATAAAAATTAACGTGATCCTCCTACTGCAATTATGCATTTCTTCCTCCCAGGCAGTAAAAAATAACTCCATCTTAAGGATACACAGGGTTAACAGACAATTTCTTCAAAACCAATGCATGTAAGGGTTTGTATTACTTTGCAAATTATGTTTATATTTTACATATCTTTCACCTCAATGCAGATAGTTACGCCAATTGCTAAGTCAGCTGTAGGCAAATCATTAGCAAGGAAGTGTTCATTCAGTATGATAATTTCAAAATTACCGATAGCTCTTAATTCATGATGATGTGTATCAACCATTGATAGAACACTTCCTGTACACAAGTTAAATCCTGTTGGTTTGACACCTCTTTATAAAAAAACAACAATCTTATGGAGGAAAGAGTGCAAATGCCTTGTGTTTTTCAATCAAAGCATGTACTTAGTAGATCTCTGCTATCATTAATTGAATTAGAGAGCAGCTTTTAGAACTTAGATTGCATAGCGCAATTTTTTTCACCATATGCGACTGAAAATCCATTTAATCCACAGTAATTCATGTTTGTGAATAACACCCTTTCAAATAACACCAATATGGAAATTTGACCTGGTATTTCCAGTCACAAGCTACAGTTGCAACCTAAAGTTCTTCGTCAGAGCTGTGTGATGCAATGTTGCATTTGGGTGAGGAGATGATGGAGTTGGACTGCAGTACTACTGGTATCTACTGTTAGGGTTCCTGGCACAATGCTGAACTGGGAGACTTGCAAGTTGAGCAAAATACTTACCTTCATCCATTATTTCATCTCTTTGAGACTCCATTTTATCAACTGAACCTGTGACTTCTCCCTTTGGTCCTTCTCACCTTTACTGCCACACCCTCTAAACTCATCTCTGCCTCTTGTAAGGCTTTCAAATCCTGATGGAAATTAATGATTGAAATTTCCTGCTTCTCAGATACTACGGAGACATTTCGCTTCAACCTTCTCCCCAAGGCGAGAAGGTTGAAGGTTGAATTGAAAATTATTCTGACCCTCCTCAGTAGGAAAGGACAGTATTGTTTTCCTCAATCAACAAATGAAAGCTGTCTGACTTCTTCTTATTCAACAGACTCTCCATATCCCCCTTTTCTGAAGAAAAAAATTCCAATGCCTCTAGGTTCTCCAAATCTCTGCTGCCCAGATGAATGTGCTATTCGCTCCTCCCAGTCAAAAGATGATCCAATATTTCCCTCAATTCCAGAGAGGGAGTCACTAATTCCATTCAACCAACAGAAAACACTAATTTCTCCTTCCCCAACAAGAGAAACATGCCCATTTCTCCCATACCTGATAGAAGACAACTCAATTTCTCTTCAGTGACATAAAGATACTATAATTCTTCTATTCCTAATATAGAACTCTCCAATTCATCACTCCCCATCAGAAGACGTATCCTCAATTCTATCCTCTCAGAAAGAAGACACTCTGCTTCTTTCTTCCCTGACAATTCTCCATTCCTACCTTTCCTGAAAGAAGATTCTTAAATTCTGACATTCCAGATTGAAGAATGCTTTTCAATTTACTCTGCCCCATCAAAGGCGTATTATCTGATTCTGGTTCCACAAAACTATCTGCTTCTTCTTATCACGCCATTCCTTTCTGACCACAAAAACACTGCACTATCCCTCAGTACCTCCCAGTTAAGCTAAAGGTCTGATTGCGCCTGTGGCCAACATCTAGAGAACATTTGAATCTAAGCTGCACAATGAATGGTACTTCGCAGGCCTTCATTGAAAAGCTATGATTTCCTCCCACCTCTCAAAGATGTGCAAAGTTGTAGGCTAACTGGCCACTGTAAACTGCCCCTAGTGTGCAGGTGAGTGGTAGAATTTTGGGGTGGGGGGTTGTTTATAAGAATGTAGGGGAAAAAAATGTGGATTCATGGAGGATGAGAATAAATGGTTAGATGACCAGCACAGAGTTGGTGGACCAATAAGCCAGTTTTTATGCTGTATTTCTCTATACCACTGTAAGTTTTGTCAGGAAATATAGAGGAGATTTGACCAAAAAGCAGAGCAGCAGAGACCATTCAGTGATAAATGGTAACTTTAATAATAGTCTGCAAAATAACACACCACAAGGGGCCTCAAGACAAGAGAGTACAGATACTTAACACGACAAGGCAACAAGGTAATGGAAGGCTAGGAGCAACTGGTTGAGGCAAACTACATGTTGAAGAACCAGGTCTGCTATCTCAACTGCTGACAGAAATTTGGGGAGAGCAATGAAGTGGGCTGTCTGGAGAACCGGCCCACAACTGTCATGAGCACCATGGTCCCATCAGAAAGTGGCAAACCTATGATGAAATCTATGGCAATGTGGGACCAGCAGGGGTTGCAGGAGTGCAGAGGGTCACTGGTTGGAGGAACTGGACTAGGCACATTGAGAGCAGGCAGTGATGAACTGATGTACATCTGCGATCATGGTGGGCCATGAACCAGCATCGCAGAAAACTCAGAGTCCCATGCACCTGTTTGTCTGGAGAAGGCCAAGGAGTGGGCCCACTCAAAGCTTAGGGCTGCCAGTACATACAAGCGAAAAGAAGACTCATTCTGTAGAGACTGGATGTTCTGGTTCTCAGGGTCCCAGATGATCACGGTGAAGATCTGGAAGGATGGAGTAATGGCAAAGTGTCAATCTCCATTTCAGCTAGGATGAACTGTCATCACAGGGCATCCACCTTAGTGTTCCTGGAGCTGGGTTGGTAGATGGTGAAGTTGAATTGCTTGATGAATAGCAATTGAATTGTCTAATGTGTGCTAGGTTAGTGTGTCTGTTAGTGTGTGGATATGACATTCTGGTGGTCAGTCCAGATCAGGAAGGGCTTGGTGTTTCCTATCAGCCAATGTTTCCATTCCTCCAAGGCCCATTTGATGTTGAGTTAACTCCCTGTTTCCTACTCCATAAAGCAGCAACAGACCTGATTACCTAGGTGTTAATATCTGGTGAGGGAGGTGAGTGGAGCGGCGATTTTGCTGTTGTTTCTGATGAAACAGTGGCAGAAGTTGGATATGCCCAAGAAGCACTGTAGCTTCTTTAAGGGAGCGCAGTTGGGACCATTCAATGATGACATACACTTTCTCTGAGTCTATGGCTATGCCTTGGGTTGAAAGTACATAACCCAGGGATGGAAGTAATTGAGTTTTTGAAGAGACGTTGAAAGACTGAACAAACATGACAAATATAGTCTTGGGGATCCTTGGAGAAGGTGACAATATTGTCAAGGTAGACGAATGCATACCTGTGTAGCATGCCTCTGTGGATCTCGTTAATGAAGGCTTGAAAAACAGCTGGACTGTTGAAGAGTCCAAAAGGCACCGCCAAGTATTCATAGTGGACAGAAGGTATTATGAACGCTATCTTCCACTCATCCCCCTGGTGGATATGGATCAGATTGTACACACACTGAGATCTAGTTTGGTGAAGATCTGATGCAATCAAGGAAAGAGGGAAACTGTTGAATCCACGGTAGTCAATACAGGGACAAAGACTTCCACCTCCCTGCATTGGCTGTAGTGCTTCCGCGATATAGTCATTCGTAGTTTACGTCTCAGAAGGGGAGAATGAGAAGAGATAACCCTGGGGAAAGGTGGTGCCCAGGAGGTCAACTGTGCAGTTGTGTTGTCTGTGATGTGGCAGGGTGCTACTAGCTTCCCTTTTACTTAAGTCAATGGCAAAGTCGTGGTATTCCTGTGGGAGTCTGGTGAGGTTGAGTTTCTTTCAACTCCAAGAATCTGTGGGGTGAAGTCTGCTGAGTTTGCAGGCAGTTGGTCCCCGACTCAGCAGTGAACCAGATGGCTAGGCAGAGTAAGGGCCGTAAGGGGGAGCCAGGGGTTACCCAAGATGAGAGGAGTATTGGGTGAGTCAGTAAGGAAGAACTGGATGGACTCGACAGCTTACAGGATAGATGACCCCTTGTCTCTACTGTCAGTCACACAAGTCCCAGGTGGAGACTCAGGAATGCCATCATACTCAGATGTAGAAGGATTCTTCATTGCTGTTTTTGTAACACTTTTGTTTGACCAG
Source organism: Hypanus sabinus (assembly GCF_030144855.1). Lineage (NCBI taxonomy): Eukaryota > Metazoa > Chordata > Chondrichthyes > Myliobatiformes > Dasyatidae > Hypanus > Hypanus sabinus. Next base: position 117,312,733 of record NC_082708.1, read on the forward strand.
AGAAATGAGTGCGTCAGGTACATGGGGAAATGGTGCTTCAGGTGAGATAAAAGGGACAGTGACAAATGGGGTACAGTTAGTTTAAATGAAGCATGGGAAATGAGACACCAGTGAGTTGAAAGAGATCATGGAAAGTAAAGCATAGTGAATTTAAAAGCTCGAGAAATAAGGCTCTAGTGAGTTTACAAGGAATGGGGCAAATAAGCTCAAGAGCCAAACAATTGAGAGATCTGAAAAATCATTTAGCGGATTATCGAGAGTTTTACTGTAGCAACAGAGCTTTTTTAAAAAAAAACTTTGAGGAAAGACAGTTTTCGATACTGTTAACAGGTTTTATTTGAATTAAATAAATGCCTGTTTAATACAGCATTATCTGCTTATTCTAATATAAGACAGCTCTTCATACAATATGTTTTGGCTTCAAATAACAACTCCTTTCCATCATTTAGAAGGGACAGCCTTTCTTATTGACTTTACAAAGCAAAGCATACATCAATTCTTTATCTTTGATGTGATTTATCAAGAGAATTAAGGTAGCAAATCAAAAAATTGTTTCACACATGAATGCCCAAATTAATGTCACAGATTTTATTAAAGAATTACTGGTGACCCTAGGCAATTTATTCGCAATAACTGCAGGTTACAAACAGAAATTGTAAATGGAATAGAAAAAACCTTTTAACTGAGTGTTACTAATCTTGTATAAAAGAAATAAAAGGAATCATGACAATTGCCCAACTATTTATCCATGGTTTAGGATTAGCTCTCCCACAGGTAAGGATCAGAAATCTCTACTGTTATGCAAATTAATTTACGCTAGCAGTTTAAGACAAAGCATTATACATAAATCAAGTTTAAAGATGCCCATCCTAGGAATTTTAAACAATATTAAACAAAATTATCAAATCATAAATGAAAAAGTGGGAAATAATTTGATACATTAATACAATCAGTGAACTATAACCCCATGTGTGTTAACTAATTTTTAAAAATATTATTTTTATCTACTGGCACTTCTGCTCCTTGCTTCTACTGAAAGACAGAGCTTCTGAGATGCACATTTCTAGCTGTGCCGTTCCTTTAATAGGAATGTTGGATTTGGGCTATCTCTCTTGAAAACAATCAAGAAAAATGGTTAGGGAATAAAAATCAGCATACCAGTCAAATTCTGGTATACTGCCTAGGTGACCATTATTCATTCACAAACCCCAAGCTCCCTATTTTATCATTGGGATTGGATTGAATCATTAGGGAGCACAAACTGTTAGAAGTCAGCTTTTGCTGAAATATTTACTGCTTAGTAAATCTGTACGAACAAGTACAAAAGAACTCACACACTAAATTAACACAACAACTGCTATCCAACAGAATTCATTAAAAAACTATAAAATCTAACTTTAGTCACAACAGAGACTTTTGTCACAATTGGGAGTTTCTGGTCAGCAAGACTGTCCCCAATTGCCACATTTATAATGCATTCTTAACTACAGAGAAATTCCAACTTAATTTAAAAACTGCAGTGTAAATTAGACACAATGACATGTAGCTGAGAGGAGAAATCTTTGAATAATTTTATCCATCAAGCTCAGAGAAAAGTGTGAATGTAGGAGTGCAGAAGTCTAACTCTAATGGGGAATCAGAGGATAGATATAGAAAAGGACTGGTCCTGCAGAAACCAGTCCTTTGGAATAGATAGGATCTACTTCAATGGTTCTCAGTGTGTGCCATATTGTCCCCCATGGGGCCATGTCAGATTTTATAGGGGCCACATGTGCTCCCACCAGATTTACAAACTCACTCTTTGCTCCACGTTGACCAAGTACAGTAAGTGCAAAAGTCTGTACTTCTTTTATAAGGAAAAAGCTGCCTCCTCATATCATGCAAAGAGACTATTACCACTTTCCTTGAAAACTCAAACTTTTCAGCAGTAATACTGGACATCGTGAATGTATGCAATTTCCTTCACTCTTAAATAGTATTGCAAAATGATTTGAGGGGACACAACTTTAAATTATGTGGAAAATGTCCAGGTGGATGTCAGTGTTTCAATTTTTATACAGAGAGTGGTGGGTGCATGGAATGTACTGCCAAAGGTGGTGGTAGAGGCAGATACATTAGGGGCATTTAAGAGACTCTTAGATAGAGTGGGAATGAAGGTTTAGTTTGATCTGAGAGTAAGTTAAAGGATCAGCAAACAACATGGGCCAAGGGGCCTGTGCTGTGCTATGCCGTTATGTGTCCTATGCCGTTACATGTCCTATATAATCTAATGCTGCATTGCATAATTTAGGTTTTCCCTTGGTCTCTAATGCTCCAGAAAAAAAAAAATCCAAGTTTATGCAATACTCTCCAATCCAGGTAACATCCTGGAACAACCTCTTCTGCACCCTCTCCACAATACTCGAGTGTGGCCTAACCAAAATTTTATACAACTGTATCATGATTTCTCCATTTTTGTAATCAGTGCCCCAACCAATAACAAAAACCAGACTCTGTACCTTCTATACTGCCCTATCTACTTGTGATACCACTTTCAGGGAGGTGGAATTTGCACCATTAGACCCCTCTGTACATCAGTGCTCTTAAGGGTTCTGTGATTTTCTGTATATTTTCCCTAACATGCAATGCATGATACTTGTCAGGATTAAACACCATCTGCGCCACCTCTGCCTATATCTCAAATCTACATCTTGATGAATCCTCTGACAAGCTATTTCATTATCCAAAGCTACACCAATTTTTCATCTAAATCATTTATTTGCAGATGTCCTAGCAGAGGTATTTAACATCCTTAGCTGGAGGATTGGAGGGTGCCGAATATTGTTCAGTTGTTTAAGGAAGTCTCCAACAATAAGATGGGAAATTATAGGCTGATGAGCCTGTAGTGGGTAAGTAATTGGAAGGTATTCTAAGGGACCAGATATGCAAGTAGTTGGTTAGATAGGGACTGATTAAAGATAGTCAATGTGGCTTTGTGAGTGGTAGGTTGTATCTAACCAATCTTATAGAGTTTTTTTGAGGAGGTTATCAAGAATATTGATTAAGGAAAGGCAGTGGATGGAGCCTATATGGACTTTAGCAAGGCCTTGACAAGGTCCCGCCTGAGAGGTTGGTCAAGAAGATTCAGTCACTTGGCATTCAAAATGAGGTAACAAATTGGATCTGACATTGGTTTCATGGGAGAAGTCAGAGAGTGGTAGTTCAAAGTTACCTCTGGAGGCCTGTGACTAGTGGTGTGCAACAGGGATCAGTGTTGCTTGTCACTTACATCAATCTCGATGTACTAAATTGGATCAGAAAATTTATGGATGATAGCAAGATGGGGGTGTAGTGGACAGTGAAGAAGTTTGTTAAAGCTTGCAGTGGCATCTGGACCAGTTGGAGAAATGGGCTGAAAAATGGTATATGGTATTTTATACAGAAAAGGGTGAGGTGTTAAATTTTGAGATGACAAAGCAGGGCAGGATTTATACAGTGAATGGTAGGGCACTGAGGAGTGTAATAGAAAAGAGGGATCTGGAAATACAATCCTTGAAAGTGATAAATAGGGTCATAAGCGCAAACACGAGGAAATCTGCAGATGCTGGAAATTCAAGCAACACACACAAAATGCTGGTGGAACGCAGCAGACCAGGTACCATCTATAGGAAGAAGTACAGTTGACATTTTGGGCGGAGACCCTTCGTCAGGATTAACTGAAAGAAGAAATAGTAAGAGATTTGAAAGTGGGAGGAGAGGGGGAGATCTAAAATGATAGAAGACTGGAGGGGGAGGGATGAAGCTAAAAGCTGGAAAGTTGATTGGCAAAAGGGATACACAGCTGGAGAAGGGAAAGGATCATGGGACAGGAGGCCTAGGGAGAAAGAAAGGGGGAGGGGAGCACCACAAAGAAATGGAGAGCAGGCAAGGAAATAGTAAGAGAAGCAGAGAGCGGAAAAAGAGAGAAAAGAAAAAAGGGGGGAGAATAATAAATAAATAAGGGATGGGGTAAGAAGGGGAGGGGGCATTACCGGAAGTTAGAGAAATCAATGTTTATGCCATCAGGTTGGAGGCTACCTAGACGGAATATAAGGTGTTGTTCCTCCACCTGAGTGTGGCTTCATCTTGACGGTAGAGGAGGCCATGGATAGAAACATCAGAATGGGAATGGGACTTGGAATTAAAATGTATGGCCACTGGGAGATCCTGCTTTCTCTGGCAGACAGAGCGTAGGTGTTCAGTGAAATGGTCTCCCAGTCTGCGTCAGGTCTCACCAATACATAGAAGGCTGCACCAGGAGCAATGGATGCAGTATATCACACACACACACACACACACAATAGGGTCATAAGAGAGCTTTTGGAACACTGGCCTTCATAAATCAAAGTACTGAATATAGGTGTTGGGATGTTATATAGAAGTTCAACAGGATATTGGTGAAGCCTAATTTGGAGTACTACTACAGTTCCTGTCACTTACCTACAGGAAAGCTATCAAAAAGATTGAAAAAGTACAGAGAAAGTTTGCAAGGATGCTGCCAGGATGTAAGGACCTGAGTTTTAAGAAATTTAAGAGGTTGGGAATTTTTTTCCCTGGACCATAGAGATTTGATTGAGGTATATAAAATTATGAATGGTGTGGGCTGGGTAAATGCAAGTAGGCTTTTTCCACTGAGGTTGGTTGAGACTAGAACTAGAGGTCATGGGTTTAGCGTGTAAGGTGAAAAGTTTAAGGGAACATGAGAGGGAACTTTACTAAGATGGTGGTGAGAGTACAGAACAAGCTGCTAGCAGAATGATGGCTACAAGTTAGATTTCAACATTTATGGGAAGTGTGGATAAGTATATTGATGGGAGGGATATGGAGAGCTACGGTCCAGCCGCAAGTCAACGAGACTAGGCAGAATAGTTCTCCATAGACTAAATGGGCTGAAGGGCCTGTTTCTGTGCTGTAGTGCTATATATACATGAGAGGGGTCTGCAGAACACCACTGGTTATAAACCTAGTTAGAGAAACATTACTTCACCACTACCTGTTGTCTTCTACAGCCAAGTCAATTTTGAATCCCACCTACCAGGTAACCATGGAACAAACAGATTGTTCTTCCTTCAGGCAACTTTAATCTTGTAGTAGCATTTACAGAAAATGAAACAGAACACTGTGTTTAGCCTGAGTAATTGTAAAAATCTGAAGAAAATTAATTTTCATAAACACAGCTTTCAACATTCTTGTGCAAAACGAATGAATAAAAGTGTAAAGCCAAACCTAGCTTATTGTCACTGGCTTTCCCCAAGTTTTACACAAGGACATAAAAAAAACGAGTGTAGCTGATAGCCCAAATAGATTCTGAATTCTGCTGTACTTGCAGTATGATCAAGGCTGTTTTGAATTTGGCCTCATCTGCACAATATGCCTGTTCTCTATAATGATTTGTTTCACTATAAATCAATGTTCTCTTGAGTTTGGCCTTAAATACATTCAGTGATTTGTCCTTCACAGCTCAGGAAGAGAGTTTCAGAGATTCACAACCCATGGTGAGAAGAAATTTCTCTCATCTTCACTTTATACTGTATGGCCAGCCCTTTGTTCGCCCACAATTTTAGCTTTCACCATGAGGGAAAACATCATTTCAATGTCTTTCCTGTTAGGTCCCCTTAGATGTGTGCAGAAGATCACCTCTCATTCATTTAAATTCCATTAAGTATATTCCACTGTGCTAAATCTTCCCCATATCATCCACTTCATTACAGAAATAGATCTGAGGGGCTTTCAATACAGCTGTGGGCCAAGATGTAACAAGAATTTCTTACTTTTTATTTGCATCCCCATTGCATTAATGACCAATATTTCATTTCTATTCCTAATTACTTAATGTACCTAGAGGTAACTTGATTTGTCTTTTAAATATATAGGTGTGATGATCACAAAATTAGATTCAGCACTTCCAATTAAGATACGATTTCTTCAGAAGATTTTCCAGCATCTGATATACACCTAATGATGTCAATTGTTGTGGAACTTAACTAAAAGTTCCCAGTTGCAACAAATGACCAAGGTTTGGCAGACACAGAGAAGAGTATGCACAATCTGTTGTGTTTTCTGATCAGATGTTTAAAGAGCTCTCTTCTGACAGCAGGAAACTTCCTAAACATGGAGAATGTATGTACAAGTCTGCTTAATCTCTCTTCACATCTCCAATTTAACATCATGTGGTCAGTCTGGTTAATTTTGGCGTACTCTCTCCACCACAAGTATACTTTGTTATTGGGTATATTTAAAGCTAAGGTTGATAGGTTCTTGAATTGAAATGAATTGACTATATATTTCTTACATCCTTCACATAAATGTGGAAAAAAATCTTTACGTTACATTTCCGTCATAGTAATCATAGTAATTTATAATAATTTGTAATAAACAGAACGGTCAGTGTAACATAGAAATACACTCAAATCAGCACGTTAATCAGTGGAAGCCTGGTGGAAGAAATTGTCCCAGAGCCTGCTGGTCCTGGCTTTTATGCTGTGGTACTGTTTCCTGGATGGTAGCAGCTAGAATAGATTATGGTTGGGGTGATTTGGGTCCCCAATGATCCATTGGGCCCTTTTTCACACCTGTCTTTGTAAATGTCCTGAATCATGGGAAGTTCACAACTACAGATGCTCCGGGCAGGTCGCACCACTCTCTGCAGAGTCCTGTGATTAAAGGAGGTACAGTTCCCATACCAGGCAGTGATGCAGCCAGTCTGGATGCTCTCAATTGTGCCCCTATAGAAAGTTCTTAGGACTTGGGGGCCCATACTAAACTTCCTCAACCATCTGAGGTGAAAGAGGCAATGCCTTTTTCACTGCACAGCTGGTGTGTACAGACCACGTGAGTTCCTTGGCGATGTGGATGCCGAGGACCTTCAAGCAGTTTACCCTTTCAACTCCAGATCCATTAATGTCAATAGGGGTCAGCCCATCTCCACTCCTCCTGTAATCCACAACCAGCTCTATTGTTTTTACGACATTCAGGGAGAGGTTGTTTCTTTGACACCACGGTGTCAGAGATGACTTCTTCCCTGTAGGCCACTTTATTATTGTCTGAGATTAGGCTAATCAAAGTAATGTCATCGGCAAATTCAATTAGCAAATTAGAGCTGTGGGCGGCGACAATTCATGGGTATACAGAGAGGAAAAGAGGGGATTTAGCACACAGCCCTGAGATTAGTAAGGCTATCATTAGAAGGCAGGCCAATGGGCTTGAAAGTGATAATAAATCAGCCATGATTTGATGCCAGAGCAGACCTGATGGGCCAAATGGCCTAAATCTGCTCCAATGTCTTATGGACTTATTTTTCTTTCAGTAGGGAATCTGGACATGTAGACAATATTATAGGTGTGACCCTATTTTTGCAGGAAGACTTCTGAACTCCTATAGCTCTTGGCATCATGCCGTCAATATGAATTTTGGACTCAATCCAGATCATGAAAAGCAGTATCTTTGCTAATTATTGAAAAATACATAAGCATGAACATTCTGTCTGCTCTTCATTTCTTGCCTGCCATCCCTAAACTTTTCCCCAACCCAACATCTTCAGACCTGCAGGGAGGACCATCCTGCAGCCTAGATCTTTGACCATGCATCAAGTATCAAGTAATGGAAGGCTGCTTCAGGTGAAATTGTTAAGGATTAGTGTCCATAGGTCTAAATTAAATGGAAAAAAGAATTAATAATGACATTAGCCCCATGTGGTTAGGATATGGAATGTGCTGCCTACAGATACGGTGAAAGCAGACATGGCCTTCAAGAAGGAGCAGGATAAGTATAAAAATTGCAGGCCCAAAGAGAAGCTGGGAGAGGTCTGAGGTAGAATTATGAGTTGCTCTGGCAGAGAGCTGGCAAGGACCCAAAAGAACAAATGAGCCAATTTTTTAAAAGTACAATCAATCTATGTTTCTTCAAAATTATGTCAGTTCCATGAATGCTCCTTTTAAAATTTTCCCAGATAAATTAGTCTATGCTATACTAGATTATTCTTTGTGGTTACTCATGGGATAAATATGGTTTAATATTGTTACTCTGCTCACATGAGTATATTTACTTATTTCCTGATTTCTGGTAATTCCCAGTGTTGCTATAACACAACTGAACACTGCTCACTAATCTCACAGCTATGACTTACTCATGCCCAGACCTATCATCTCTCCTATGATAATTCTTTGACCTCCAAGTTGGCCAGCCTATGCTTGCAGCTCAGCATTTAACACAGAAATTCCTACAGTCCTGATTGAAAAGCTCCAGAACCTGGGCCTCTGTACCTCCCTCTGCAACTGGATCTTCAACTTCCTAAACCAAAGACCACAATCTGTGCAGATCAGAAATAACATCTCTACCTTGCTGACAATCAATACTAGCACACCTCATGGATGTGTGCTTTGCCCACTATTCTCTTTACACCCATAACTATGTGGCTGTGCACAGCTCACAACTGATGTTACAACCATTGTTGGCAGAATCTCAGATGGTACAGGAGTGAGATATACCAGTTAGATGAGTGGTGTTGCAGCAACAACCTTGCACTCAATGTCAGAAAGACCAAAGAACTGATTGTGGACTTCAGGATAATCAGGATAAGATGAGGGAATGAACACACACTCACTCACTCACTCCCCCCCCCCCCAAAAGAGGGATCAGAAGTGGAAAAAATGAGCAATTTCAAGACCTAACCTGATCCTGAAATATTGATGTAGCTAGAAAGAAGACTAGACAGCAGCTATATTTCATTAGAGTCTGAGGAGATTTGGCCTTTCACCGAAAACACTTGCAAATTTCTACAGATATACCATGGAGAGCATTCTGACTGGCTGCATCACTGCCTGGTACGGGGGAACTACTGCACAGGATCGAAAAATACTGCAGAGAGTTGTAAAATTAGTCGACTCCATCATGGGCACTAGCCTCCATAGTATCCAAGACATCTTCAAGGAGTAGTGCCTCAGAAAGGTGACAGCCATCATTAAGGACTCCACCACCCAGGACATACCCTCTTCTCATTGTTACCACCAGGAGGTACAGAAGCCTGAAGGCACATACTCAGTGATTCAGGAACCAGCTTCTTCCTCTCTGCCATCTTATTTCTTAACGGCCAATGAACCCATGAACTCTGATTCCCTACACACCCTTTGAACAACTTACACAACCCTGGCCTCTATTTAATCTCCAAAGCTTTGTCAACACCTACAATCATTTCTCCCCCAACAGACTCTTGACCCTCCCTTATTCTGGAAGCAGCCTAAAGTTTGTTACAGCAGGCCCAGGACTCTTAAAGTTCATCTTCTACAGTGCACAACAATTTGTCGGTTAGTCTTCTGATCACATTCCATTGCTAATCTAATTAACACTGGAATCTTGGAGTAAATTTTCTGGAATTTGAAATAAAGTATTAGAAGTACTGGCCATTAGAATACTAGATTATTGTCTGCCATCTACATGTGATCCAGGCTGCATGTGAGTCTAATTTTTTTTCAATTAAGTTGAAGCACAACAAAGAAGAGACAATATACCAACAAAGGGCACATGATATGAATTAATAAAAATAATCAGAAAAAGATGAATCTGAATATCATGATATTCTTTAAATGCAGTAATCACATGTAATGATGTTCAATAGAAAACGTACTGGTCATGGAAAAACATATAGAATTTTCTGGTCATTTCTTATAATGATGTAAGTAAGCCTTACTCAACAAATTTCAGTAATATACTAACAATTCCTCCTCCAATGTTGTGCATTATTAACAGAGATTGTAGAGCATATTTATGATAAAAGCTCTGATATGTAAAATTTGCTGTAAAAACATTGGAATAAATTATAAAAATTGATGAAGTATATCTGGAAAGGCCTTTAACTATCTATCACTGGATAATCAGTCTTTTTGGAAGTGTAAACAATGGAAGATTGTTAATGCAAGTATCCATTAATTATAAACATACTAGTAAGCCCCAAGATCCCTTCACCAATTAACTGGAAGAGATACAGTCTGACAAATGGTGAAAGCTATCTAATCTTGGTAAATAGCTATGTGTTCCACATACAACTGTTCTGATACCAAATAGAAGGCAGCATAACCAACTGTACTTTATACCAATTAAAAACAGAATTGCATCTCACCTCAGTATAGGAAAACAGAATATGGCAAAATACCAATCAAAATTACAGAACACTGGAGAGTAAATTACAAGTCTCCAAGGACTTGTTTGGATCATAAGCAAAGTAAGCAATTATGTGCAACCATCACTTCAATGTAACCTTTGCAAGTTAAAATTTAAATATATAACTTTATCTTTCCAATATACATCCAGTTCTAATAAAAATAATACAATAACTTAAAATTACTTTGAATTCAGATGTTTACTCTAAAAGTGCAGGTAAACAATCTAATCTGACTAACCCAATTGAAGACACAGATTTTCTGGCCCATTCCCATAATATGGCAATCTACTGCAATTCACCTACCACTCTCTGAAGCATTGGGACAGCAAAGACACACGCATTAGACTACTGTTTATCAACTGCAGCTTGGCCTTTAATAATATCATCCCAAACAAACTGATCTCCAAACTCCTTCACCTGGGACTCAACACCAAATTTTGCAACTGGATCCTTGACTTCCTGACCAACAGATGACAATCAGTAAAGATAGAAAATAGCCCAGTAAGAAAGTAGGATGAGGTGCTTGTTTCTCTGCTGTTTGACTCCAACTCTAAAATCTACAAATGTTTCAGCTGTACAACAACCTGACTTTCTGATAGGATTCCCAGGATATTGCAAGAGGCTAGTACAATTAGCACTGAAGTTTTGGAACTCATAAATATAAAACGAGTGTGTATACTGGCCAAGTGTGGAGTGATGCAGTTCGTTAGGAAGCCATATCTCTTGAAAACAAGTGTCTTGACATGGTTAGGTTCAAATCAAAAGAACAAATCATACCTTTAAAACCACAACAGAGGTTAGCAAAGTTTTTAAGTGCAAACAAAGCACTGTCATTTATATTGCAAGGAACTGAACTTAAAAATCAAACAATATTAAACTGGTAAACAAAATTACACAGATTTCTATGTACAGTGCCTTAAAAATATTCAGCCCCCAGAACTTTGTTCACATAAATGAGTATTACAACCAGGGATCTTGATCAAGATAACTGAAAAGTTTTTCTTTATGAATCTCAAGCTTCTTTTCTCCCCCCACAGAAGAGCCCAAAAAGCAATTAAAATTGTAAAGTATGAAAAATTAAAATTCAAAAACTTAAATGTTAGCAGTTCAAAAGTATTCAATCCCCCTTTGTTCAGTACTTAGTTGAACCACCTCTCGCAGCTATTGCACTTGTAATCTTTTTGTGTAAGTCTCTCTCCACAAACAAGAAAAAATCTGCAGATGCTGGAAATCCATGTAAGACACACAAAATGCTGGAGGAACTTCATCCTAATGAAAGGTCTCGGCCCGAAAAGTCCACTATATTTTTTTTCCATAGATGCTGCCAGGCCTGCTGAGTTCCTCCAGCATTTTGAGTGTGTTGCATTGATAAGTCTCTATCAGCTCTGCACAATGTGAAGGAACAAGACCTGTCCATTCCTCCTTACAAAATTGCTCAAGCTGTTCCAGGTTACTTGGGAAGCTGCAGTGGACAAACAGCAATCTTGAGGTTTTGCCAGAGATGTTTGATTGGGTTAAGGTCAGGACTCTGACTGGGCCACTCAAGGACATCAATTTTCTTCATTTGAAACTGCTCAATGGCTCCCCTGGCAGTGTGCTTTGGGTCGTTGTCCTGCTGAAAGATGAACTTCCTCCCCAGTTTAAGCTTTCTGGCAGAGGCCAGCAGGTTTTTATCCAGGATCTCTCTGTATTTAGTCCCTGCTGCTGAAAAGCAGCCCCATAGCATGATGCCACAGGTACCACAAAAAAAAGCATATCCTTGTCTGTAATGACTTTACAAAGCATCACTTAGCAGATACTGCAAAGATGTGGAAGAAGGACTTGATGTCAGATGAAACTAAAGTGGAACTTTTTGCCCTTAACATTAAGCAGTATGTGTGGTGTGAATCTAATACTACGCATCAGCTAGTAACACCAGCCTTACTGTTAAGTACCACACTATCAAAAAGGCCAAATTAAATCCTCTGTGATTGAATGTCGTAAAACAAAGCAACATGAAAACTTCCAAGGGGTGTGACTTTTTATAGGCACTGTATGTATATGAGGAAGGAAGGAACATATGGATATTTTGATATCTTAAGCAAGATAAGTTAGGAAATAAATACCTCTGAGCTCTTTTGGATTAAATTTATGTTGCATGAATTCTGCATTAATAAGTTAAATCCATACATAATTATATTCTTAACCGTGACATTTAATTGTATAAGAATATTTCAAATCAAAGTACATAATCTCCACATAAAGTACATAAACTTAATCCTCATCGCTGAGGCTGAAGTTGGGGGTGAAAATTTGCAACATTAGCATTGCCATCTCAGGAGCAAATATACAAACAGCATGGTTCAGTTTCAGGAATTTGCCTAGAAGTTAGTCCAGAAGAATGTCAGCTGCTTCGAGTAGAACAGTACAACAAAGGAATATAAAATAAATGGGAGGAAACTGAGAGGTGTGGTGGGGAAAAAAAATCAAATGGTAGTTAATCTATCTGAAAGAGGGTTAAATAAAGGTTGAATAAAAGAGACAAAAGTGTAAAAATACCGCAGCTGTGACATCCAAAGTTCAGCAGTTGTTAAAATAAAGAAAGCTGGGAAATTCCAGCAGGTCAAACAAGATTTATGATCTGTGGAAAGAGATTCCCTTATGTATTATATAGGAACTAAGCAGCAATTCAAAACAAATAATTAGAAGATGTTGGAAATCTATAACAAGAACAGAAAGTGCTGGAAACATTCAGAAGATCACGCAGTATCTGCAGAGAGAGAAATATACAAGCTAAGAAGACTTAAATTGATGATTTCCCCAGGTATCTTAAACCCCCAACGCTGTTTTGTCATTGAATTCCATGCTGTGCCCTGCGGTCAGCAGAGTGCTTAGAAGGAAGATGAAATGATGTTCGTCAAGTCTACATAGGGATTTGTTGAAACAGTGCAGGGAGCAAAGACAAATAAGTTAAAATGGGAGTGGGATGAAGAATTAATATGAAAGACAACTGAAAGCACATGGAATGCAGATTGAATGGAGGTGTCCCACAAAGTGAACACCTATACTTCACTTGTCTTCTCTAATGCAGAAGAGATTACATCTTGAGCACTAAATGCAATTTGCTAAATTGGATGAAGTGTGAAGTAGATGATCACTTCAGGTTTACAGTAGTGTATAAACAAAACATTTCAAGCACTCTCAAAGAGGTCTGAAAACAAAATATTTTAAGAACTCCGTCAAGTCCTTCTTTAATCACTGACCCAGCATTTTGTGAACACCTCAATCATGATTTATTTTTCTAGACAGAGGCCCACCCATACAGGAAAAATAGTCCATGAACTCATGACAACTTCTCTGATATCACAAAAGTACAAGCAATGTGAATCTTGTAAAAGCAGTATGCTCTTAATCATAAAACCCAAAGTGGTATCTGTTGCTCAGTATGCTGCAAACAGATGTAAACATAAATTTACCTAACCTGGTATTTGCATACTCAAAGCACCTAAGCAGCACATGATATCAAGAGACATCTTCAAATTGAAAGGATAAACATCAAGTATAAGTTCTCTACTTTTAGTTGTGTCTAAAGTATTCCTTTCTTATAATTTTTATATTATTTTGTAGACTTTACTTCTCTTCTATATTCTCTGTATTTGTTTTTGTTCTTTTACTTATTTAAGTACTTATAAATTTCATTCAATTTTCACTTCAATGGGACAGAATGTTCCATAATTATAATTAGTGGTCTTTTTTTAATATAAATTAGTAGACTGCATTCTCCTTAGACTGTGCTAATTACTACTTTAAAAATGTTCTATTGTTTTACTGTCCCTGTCAGCGTCTCTGAATTGTGTTGTTCTCAATCCCAATATTAAACGTATTGTTTGTGATCATTACCACTTAATGAGAAGCTCTTCACATTTATTTCACTGACTGATTGACCATTTTACAATCAGATCAATAATGTTTTTGGATTTCTTGCACACTGGGTAAGAAACGAGTCTTCATAAACAAAAAGAAAGAATCAATTATCTGTCTCCTATGTTACTTTTTCTTACCAGGCTATTGATGCTTAGCTGAAAATGCCCCTGATCCAGATTCCATGTCTTTACTCACTTCAAACATCTACATTCTACATAATTTTAATGGTCTTTGTTATCCATCATGTGAGATACAGTATCCCAACACCTTTTTATTTTACACTCAATCTAAATCAAATTTCTATCTATCTTCATATTAATTACGCGCTTTTCTCCTATTGCCGTATGCCAAGCTGCAGTTCTTTGACTGCAGCTTGGTGTTCTACCCAATCAATCCATCCAAACTTATCATCGAGCTTCAAGACCTGAGCCTCCGTACCTCCTTCTGCAGCTGAACACTCGACTTCCTCATCAGTGAGGATTGATAACAATATATCCTCCTCACTGACCATCAACATAGCTGCAGCTGAAAGCAACATATTGAGCTCACTGCTCTATTCCTTATTAACACAAGAACATGCTTAAGCACAGCTCCTTTTATAACGTGAAAACACCACTGTTGTATGAATCACAGGTGGTATCGAATCAGTTTACTGAAGAGATACGACACCTCGTTGAATGGTGCTGCATCACAACCTCTCACTTTGTGTCTGTATAAAAGCTGATTGCTGATTTCAGGAAGTGGAATGAGGGCAATCACGTGCCAGTCTACATTAGGGAAAATCAGCAGTGGAGAGTTAACAGCTTTAACTTTCCTGATTTTAACAGACCAGATGACACATCCTGGGCCGTGGCTTGTCACTGGACACCCTAACAAATTTCTACATTTGTATTTTTGAAAGTTTCCTGACTGTCTGCATCATGGTCTGGTACCACAATTCGAGTGTGCAGGAATCTAAGAAGCTGTCAATACACTAGCAGCACATCCCTCCCCATCAATAGCAGCATCTACAAGAAGTACTACTGTAGCTCCAGAAGACAACATTCAAAGATTCTCATCGTCTGGGCGTGTCATCTTCTCACAATTACAATCAGAGAAGAGGCAGCGAAGCCCGAAGTCCTAGCAACAGCTACATCCCTTCAACCATTCAATACTTGAACCAACTGGCACATTCATAATCACAAGAGTTTAGCAACATTATGACCACTTTGATCACATTACAATAAAATTGACCCTTTCTTGTTCTGTATTCTTTCTTGTAAAGATAGCGCTTACTTTATTTTTTTGTGGATGCTGTTTATATGATGTTATGTGCCTGCAATGCTGCTGCAAAAGTAAGTTTTTCATTGCATCTGTGCATTAACGTACCTGTGCACATAGCAATAAATTCAACTGACGATACATACTTAACTAGTACAGTCATTGATCCCCTTTCTTCTTAATAAAAAGAGGCTGGGCTCTGGACTTGTTGCTGTAGGAAGGTGCAACAGCTACATGATATTAGACAAAAAAAAAGTTCATCCTTTTGTTTAAAATCCCAGGTTCTAATGAAGTTTATTTGATAGAGAAATTGGATTCAAGGTGATAAATATGGAATATATCATATAATATATACAAAATACTATATACAAATTATAAATCCTACATAAAGTATTTCCATTTTCAAATTCAAGTTAACAGTACATTTAAATTTTCTCAATATCTGCTGTACAGGTGTTATTGATCACTATGGACTAACAGTCTTCCATACCTGTGCTAGTTTTCCTGGTTCACTTTTCAACTTCACCCATCAAAGAGCCATACCAACATCTGGTTTGGTATTAGAGTGGACACATTATTTAATACATCTGTTTGTTACAAATTAAAATGAGAAATCTGGCACACAGCTAGTAGAATGAGTCAAAAATACTGCAAGTCTGCCATTTATCATAGAAGTGGTAATTATACTGATGGTTATATTCCTTGTAAGCTGTAAACAAAAAGGTAGGATATTTATCAATACGAGTGAAAGATTTGCTGAACCTCAGATTACATTACACAAAAATCTCAAATCATAAAGGATTTCAGTCATTATGGAACACTGAACTGTCTCCCAAATCAGACTTTGAAATTTTTAACATGATCTGTTTCAAACCAATGGAGTAAAGCTTTTCACATTTACTGCTTTCAACCATACAAAAGTATGAAAAAGTCAATTGTATAACTAAACCAAAAGTAAAGATTTTGTTTTAGAAAAATTAGGACATTTAAAAGTCATTCTAAGATTATAAACACTACTTTTTAACAAAAGTTAATGCTAATAGCTGAAAGATAAATGGATAAGATACAGAATGTTTAGATAATTGATCCAAATTCACAAGTTTTAATAGTTGCATTCAAGAGTAAATTTAATTAATCAAGAGCTTAACTTACTGTTATTCATTTATGATTACTTTAGTTCTAGTATTAACTGATATCTTAACAAATGTACCAATCCTTTTTCGGATGCAATACTAAGCTTTGTACACAACATCTGTACACAGAAGAGTTAATGAATGTTTTATTCAATTACATGGGGAAATGTTGAAATGTGTCCACTTGTAAGGGAAGATTAAAATCAGTGACCGTGAACCTACGAAATTTACCAATAAAACAAATCAGGAATTCAGAAGAAAGCATCGTCTACCCAGAGCGATGTCAAAATGTGAAACTGACCACCAGAAGTAGCTGTTGAGAACTATACAGATGTGTTTATGAAGGAAGTGATTATAAAAAATGAGGGGAAAATTGGTTAATGTTGAAAAGAGATCAAAAAACAAATACCGGGCAGGGCCAAATAGGCCAAATATCTATTTCATGTACAATTCCCTATAATTATTTGACTCCTTTGATCTTTCTACACCACTTGGTTCTTTTATCATAACTCATTAATATTTCTGGCTTTGAATTTCAGTAATTGGTTGGTTCTGGTGTTAAATAGGAGTGAATAAATTATTCCATATGTCATTCTATAATGTTGTTGCTGCACAAAGCACTGAGACCACCATATGGAAATCAGTGTGATTAAAATAAATGTTCAGAAGTGCACTGGTGACATCAGCTCCAATGCACGATGCCAAACAGTGCAGAAATTTATTGCTTATGGTTTTCTTTAACTGCAGGAGCTGAATATTTTAAGTGAAGAACAAAAACTGCTGGGAAAGGCAGGCCTGTCACATTCAATACCCAGGATAGATTAATCTAAGAAATTACTGTATGGAGACTATGCAGGTACATGACTTACCAATCATTTCAAGTGAAATAATACTTAATTATATTCTTTTGTAGGATAATAAAATGGTTGTTTTGTCATTTTAACTTTCCTTTGTGGATCAAAAAGTATAGGGGTAGGTTCCAATTTACAATGTAACCCATCTTAAGAAAGACTGAGACATTTTGTTTCACAGATTTGAAGTTCTTTTCCATTGCATAAAAAAAGAGCTTTTCATCACGACTTCCATCAAATGCGACTATACTTTGAACATTTGATCAATATTACTTGGTAGATCTCCCGTGAGTTGTATTTTTCTGGGTATTGAAAAATTAACAAAGAATACATTGAGCATGGTAACATAGTTGAAACATGATTGAAGCAGGTGTTGGATAGCAGGATGAAACAAGCTGATTAAGGAAAGCAAATCTTAAGTTAAAAATGCCAGAAGTGTGCTTCACTTCAGTTTGTATAAAGTTTCAGGGACTTAAATTATTCATTCTTGTTATTTCAGATACAGCAGGTTTAAAAATTTGTTTCTGACACTTATTATACATTTTCATTTGATAAAATGTTTCAGTTAGCTGGTGCATACATTAGAATCTTGTGAAGCTCAGATTTCATGAAGCATAGCACAAATGTTTTTTAAAATATTTATCTATTTCTGTAATCTATTAACAGAAAAGCTTTTATTATGTAAAATGCACTTAGAACTACTGAGCACTTTCATCTCTGCAAAACACCACAAAATGCAGCATATTATTTTGTAATGCAATGAAAGAAAGCTAAGCTGTATAAACACTTCAGCATTCCAAACAGAAATCAAAATGATCTACACTGGCATCTTACTGACACATTAAAATAGAACAGAAGAGTACAGCACGATAGACACTTCAGCCCAGGATGTGGTGCTGACTGCTTCAAGAACAATCTAAACCTTCCCTCCCACATAAAAAAAAACTATTATACCTATATCCCTCCTTAACATTTCTACAAACACCTGAAAATTGTTTAGATATCTCTGCCCTGGGAAAAAGTCTTGGGCTATCTACTTGATCTAGCATCTTACACACCTCTACCAAGTCATCTCTCATCCTCCTTTGCTCCAAACTGAAAACCCTTAGCTCACTCAACCTATCCTCATTCAGTATGCCCGCTAATCCAGGCAGCATCCTGGTAAATCCTCTCTGCACCCTCTCTGAAGGTTCCACATCCTTCCTATAATTAGGTGACCAGAACTGAACACAATACTCAAGTATGGTCCAATTAGAGTTTTATATTACATCATTATCATACTGCTCGTGAACTCAGTCTACTGACTAATGAAGGCTTCTTAACCATATCGGCTTACCTTCATCAATTTATTTCGTCTCTTCCTCGAATAATTCAATCAGGCACGTTCTGCCCCTTACAAAGCTATGCTGACTATCCCTGATCAGACTATGCTTCTCTAAGCATAGAAACATAGAAAACATGCAGCACAATACAGGCCCTTCGGCCCTCAAAGTTGTGCTGAACATGTCCCTACCTTAGAAATTACTAGGCTTACCTATAGCCCTCTGTTTTTCTAAGCTCCATGTACCTAACCAAAAGTCTTAAAAGACCCCATCATATCCGCCTCCACCACTGTTGCTGGCAGCCCATTCCACACATTCACCATTCTCTGAGTAAAAAACTTACCCCTGACATCTCCCCTGTACCTACTCCCCAGCACCTTAAACCTGTGTCCTCTTGTGGCAACCATTTCAGCCCTGGGAACTTTTTATTTTATTTTTACAGAGGGAGGATAGGCAGGTGATAGAAAAATGCTTGTAAATTCTGTCTCTAAGAATCCTCTACCCACCACTGATGTAAGACTGGTCAATAATTCCTAGGATTATCCCAATTACCTTTCTTGAACAAAGGAATAACATTTGCCACCTTCCACTTTTCTGGTACTATTCGTGCGGCCAGTGAGGATACATAGATCAACGCCAAAGACGCAGCAATCTTTTCTCTTGCATTTCTTGGTAACCTGAGGCATATTCCATCCAGGCCCTGGGACTTACCTTCTAATGTTTTTCAACAGTTCCAGCACATCCTCTTTCTTAATGTCAAGATGTTCCAGCATATATGCTTGGTTTACACTGCCTTCACATTTGTCGAAGTCCCTTTCACTGGTGAATACTGAAGTAAAGTATTAACTAAAGACATCCCCTACCTCCTCTGATTCTGGTACACATTTCTTTTTAATTCTTGGTAAGCCCTACCCTCACTCTAGTAATCCCCCAGTTCCTTACATATGTATTGATGGCTTAGTGTTTTCCTTAATCCTCCTTGCCAACACCTTCTCATATCCCCTTCTAACTTTTCTTAATAACTCTTTCCTGGCTACCTTATAACTCTCAAATACCCTTCTGACCTTTGCTTCTGAAACCTAAAGTATATTTCCTTTCTCCTATTGACTAGATGGGTTAACCATGGTTCCTTCATGCTACCATCATTTCTTTGACTTAATGGGACAAACCTATCCAGAAACCCATGCAGGTGCTCCCTAAATCACCTCCATATTTCCTTGAGTCCATCTGTTCCTAATTTACTTCCCAAGCTCCTGCCTAATATCATTATAATTTACCCTCCCCAACTGAATACTTTTCCATACCATCTGCTCCTAGCCACATCCTAAACAATGCTAAAGGTCAGGGAGTTGTGGACACTATCTCCAAAATGCATGCTCACCAAGAATTCTGTCACCTGATCAGTTTCCTTCACTTTCTAGAGAGAATCATTTTGACTCTCCCCTAGTTGGCCAGTCCTTCCTGGACACATCTAACAAGTTCTGCCCTATCTGATCCTTTTGAACTAAGGAGGTGCCAATCAATATTAGGGAAGTTAAAGCCATCCATGACAACAGTACTGTTATTTTTGCACTTTTCCAATCTGCTCAACTGTCTCTGCTGCTTTGTGGTGGGGGGGGGGGGTATGGAGGGGGAGGTCTATAGAATACCACCAATAATATGATTGCTTCTTTTTTGTTTCTGACTTAACATCTACAATGACTCAGTTCACGATCCTTTCACAACATCCTCTCTTTCTGCAGCTCTGATACTATCAGTGATTAGAACTGACTCCACCATCTCTTTTACCTTCCTCCCTGTCCCTTTTGAAATGACAAAACCCCAGAACATCCAGCAGCTATTCCTGCCCTTCTGACAGCCAAATCTCTGTAATGGCCACAATTTCGTAGTTCTATGTACTGATCCGTGCTCTAAGTTCATCACCCTTATTCTTGATACTTCTCAATTTAAGGCTGACACATTTCAAACCATCCAACTGAGTGTCCTTATGGCCTAGTTTTCCTCAGACTCTCTACACATTTCATTTGCCATTACACCAAATGCTCCATCTCCTAAACTTTCATTCTAGCTCTCATCCCCACTCAACCTAGTTTAAACTTTCCCCAACAGCTCTAGTAAACTTACCCACAAGGATATCATGACATTTTTATTCCATGTTAGGGTCCATGACATTTTTATCCATGTCATTTTTTAAGATATCATAATTAGCTGGCATTGTGCTCAAAGATAGCAAAGCCCAGCTAGCAGATGTTCTCATTGACATTTTCAACATCTCCCTGGATCAGACCATGATCCCCACATGCTTCAAGGTTATCACCATCATCTCAACACCCAAGAAGCTGATGGTATCCTGCCTTAATTACTACCATCCACATTATTATTGTGGCACTGACCTCAATAATAATGAAGTGCTTCAAATGGCTTGTCATGAACTGCATTAAATCCAGCCCTCCCATCACACTGGACTCCTACTAGTTTGCATATCACCCAAATTAGTCCATCAATGATAACATAATCTCTACCTTTTCAACAATCCTGCCTTGCCTCGACAAGGTTATCTCTTATGTCAGAATGCTCTTCATTCACCTCAGTTCTTATGTCAGAATGCTCTTCATTCACCTCATTTCTTATATCAGAATGCTCTCCATTCACTTCAGTTCTGATTTCAATACAATCATTCCCCGGAAGCTAATGGATCTCAATACCTTGTTCTGCAACTGGAACTCGGACTTGCTGAGGAAGAAACCCCAGACGGTCCGTATTGGCAGCAACATCTCCACCTTCATGACGCTGAGCACTTGTGTCCCAAAGCTTGAGCTTAGCCTGTTGCTGTTCACATTGCTAACATACAACTGTACTGCCAAATCCTGTTCTAATCACATCATTGAGCTCAATGACAACACAACAGTGGTAGGTCTCATCAGCAGCAATGGTAAAATAGCATTGTGCAGCTTGTGGACTGGTTTAATCACAACAAGCTAAGTCTCAACATGAACTTCAAGGAGATGCAGGCTGACCACTCCCCACTGCGTATCAACTGAGAGCATGAGGAGCACCAAGTTTCTTGGCGTGCACATTACCTACAATCTCACTTGGTCCCTCAACACCACCTCTTTAGCACAGCACAGCAGCACCTCCACTTCCTGAGGAGACTGAGGCAAGCAAGGTTCCCCCCACTCTCCCATCTTCATCACATTCTGCTGGAGTACCATTGAGAGTGTCCCAAACAGCTGCATCACCACCTGGTATGGGAATTGCAATACAACAGATCACAGGACCCTACAAGATAGTGATGACTGCTGAAAACATCATTGGGGTCTCTCTCCACACCCCCATTCAGCACATATATTAGAAATGCTGCATATGCAGTGCCTCTAGGACTGTCAAAAACTCCTGCCATCCTTCCCACCATCTCTTTGACCACCTGCCATCAGGCAGAAAGTACCGCAGCACCAGAAAGCTAGAACTGTCAGGCTGGGTAACAGCTTCCTCTCCCTGGCAGTTAGTTTTCTTAACACCCTTCTGCCACCCATCAAATATGTCTACCCTGCCTGAATGTCTTGCCGTGCACCCCACTCCACTCCCCACTCTCCAACTCCTCATTCTCATGCTGCACTGGTTACTTTTCATCTCTTATTGCTATTGTTTCACATAGTTATATGACTGTTTTATTTTAAGAGTGCCAGTAACATTATACTGTCTTACATAAACATGTACTTCACACTTTGTCAACTTGTCAATCTTCAGGCCATCCCAATCGGGGACTTGAGCTAAAATAATTTTGTGACTGTATGTGCTGGATTGTACCTATATGTGCTATGTGTGACCCTATGTACTGAGTTTCGCACCTTGGCCCAAGAGGAACAATGCTTTATTTACATGTACATGTACATGTACATTGTACATGTGCAAGGTTGATTGACAATAAACTTGAACTTCTGAATCGTTCTTCTACCCCTGCAGATGACATTATTACTCAAAACATATTTTATTTACTGGAAGGTATATACCAATTATGGACTGCCAAAGTGGATTTGTAACAAACAGTGTTTATTTTAAAAAAATTTTTAAAAAAGACCCTCTGGAAAATCCTGGCAATTCTGGACAATGTTTATCACACCCCACATGCCACCTTGACTGAACAGAGGAGCACTTTCAGTAATAGACCAAGGCAACTGCATTGCTCCAAAGGGTGCTATATGAGGTCATTCTTACCCTCAGCCACCAGGATCTATAATGAATCAACCTATAGCCAGGAAGAGATCTTGTAATCTTTCCTTGTAAATCTTATTTTTATTGTTTTTTCTCTTCTAATATTTGTATATCTGTACACTTCTAATGTTACTGTGACACTGTAATTTCCTTTGGGATCAAGTATCTATCGATCACTGTAAAGATAAAGAAAATTTTATGGTGTTGTATATATTAATTTCCTTAAAACACTTGTTCAAGATAGCTGTTACTAAAATCGAAGCACAAAACGTAGTTACATGGGTAAAAAGGATTGAGGATACAAAGCAAATAGAAGGGTTTATAAAGCAAAGGCAAAATGCTGCAGGTGGTAACAATCTAAAACAGAACAGAAAAATCCACCAGGTGAGCTACCAACTAGAACACAACATTAGAGTCAACATCTCAGCTCTGCAACATTTCTTCAGAGCTCCTCTGATGTAGTTATAAAGAAAACCATTGGCAGCAATAAATGCTGCCCAATTTCTGAGAATTTTCCACCAACTTTTTTATTTTAGTTTTGGCAGAGAAATATTTTGCTGTTTGGCACCTGTGTGCTAGTCTTATTTTATGTACAGACACAAGGCAATCTAATTTGGAATTTCCTAAGGATACCAAATTACAGGAAACTTAAGTAAGGATGCTGGAGAACATGCTGGTAGATGAAATTTAATACATACAGGTGGCTCACTAATCTTTTAGAAATACTGGTTGAGAGGAGTTTACTGGTTTGAATATCAAGAGAATCCAGCACTCTCCAAATAATGTCATATATTTTCTAAGCACAACTAGATTATGCATCTAAATCTTAGAATCAGAATCGGGTTTGGTATCATTGGCATATGTCATGAAATTTGTTGTTTTCCAACAGCAGAATATTGCAATACATACTAATTTTAAAAAAAGACTATTAATTATCATTATATATAAAATTAAATTGAATAAGTAGTGCAAAAAGAAAACAAGAAAAAAACATCACGTAGTGTATGTGGTTCATTGTCTATTCCGAAATCTGATGGTGGAGGGGAAGAAGCTGTTCTTAAAACATTGAGTAATTGTCTCCAGGCTCCTGTACCTCCTCCTTGATATTAGTAATGGGAAGAGGCACATTGCTACTTCTATCATGTCACTTTTCAGTTGTCCAATATCCACTCTCACCTCTTTTACTCTTTAGGTATCTCTTATATGTTACTGGCTAGCTTAAATTCATATTTCATCTCTTCCCTCCCAATGCAATTTATTTATGGACAGCCTTGAAATAAAAGTGTTTGCTACAACAACTAAAAGCTAGACTTATGGCTGACCTATTAGAGGCATTTTTAACACATTTAAAAAATCAGAACAAGGCAACAGAGTTTACTATGCAGGTAGAGAGTGAGGGTACTTCATCGTTTTTAGATGTTATGGTAAAACGAATGGCAGACAAGCTGGAGTTGAGTGTTTACAGGAAGAAGACTTCAGACTAGTCAAATCATCCAAAAAAAAGACAATGCTTGCCATTGTTCGAGGCATAGCACTAAAAGCAAATACCTTGTGCACAACTAGAGCTGCAAAGGAGGAAGAGTGTAAGAAAATCAGAGAAGCATTCAAGAAAAATGACTATCCTATGCACACAACTGAGAAAGGAATGGAGTGAAACACAACACCACAACAAAGACAACCTCCAGATAGAATGGTTAGTGTGCCATACAGTGGTAGCTTAAGTGAGAAGCTAAGATGAATTTGCCAAAAATATGGTGTCCAGTTATTAACAAAATGGGAGGACAAAATTAGAAAAGGCTAAGCAAAGTGGCACCTAGAATACCTAAAGAACAGTGTCAGGGAGTTGTGTACTCCATATCTCTGTCACTATGTCTAATAGTATATATTGGTGAGACTGGAAGGTCACTGAAAACCAGGATAGAAGAACATAAGGATAGAAAAACTTGAAAGCAGAAAGAAATGGGATCACTGAACACTGCCTTTCATACTCATGTAGACCAAGATTTGATGAGGCCAACATCCTTAGCAAGGAAGAGAAGCCTACAAGAGAAAGATTAGGAAATCATTAGAGATGGAGAACCAAATTAGGTACTAAGTGTGTAAAGATAGCTCTGGTTTGGCACCACATATACCTGAAGAGGGTTCGGCCTAAAAAACACAACCAATCAGAACAGGGCTAATTCAAACTAACCAATCAGGAATAGGCAATTTGGACCCAACCAATCAGGGTCGAGCATTAAGCCCCACCCATGGCCTGCTCACTGAAGAAAGTATATAAGGAGGTGTCTCTTGGGGATGTCATTTGACTAACGCGTAAAATGGTTGGTTTACTGTTGAAATGTTGCTATCATATCTGTAAGTACGTGACTGTTATTGCCAAAGGATAGTATGGATAGATGTGATAACCAATCACCAAGCTTCTGTAGTTGGTTTTTAAAAGCTTCCCATCCTCTAACTTTACAGTCTAACTTTTTGCTTTTATGCTGCCTTTGAATTCCTTAGGATACAGGGGTGCGCCACTTAACGTCCATTCAGACAATGTCCGATCGCATATATGTCCATAGTCCCGATTGGAGAACGTGACGTAGTGGACGTAACTAACCTCGTGTATCGCACATCTTGAGTGTAGTAGCATTATCTCTGTTTAATTTTCTTTTGAAAATATTACCGTACAGTGCATCATGGCTTCCAAATGCAGCAAAACCACTCCTAGTGATAGCAGCAGCAAGAGGCAAAGATAAAGTATTGATTTGGAAGTGAAACAAAAGGTTATTAAACAATATGAAGGAGGAAAACCAGTGAATGCTATTGCTCGGGATTTAGGCGTGTCACATTCAGCAATCACAACGATCCTGAAAAACAAAGAAAAAATTCTTGAAGCTGCTAAAGGATCGGCTTCACTGAAAACTACAAGGCTCACGAAAATGTGTGAGGGACCTATATTGGATATGGAGAAATTGCTAATGACATGGATTTAGTCAATACAGGTACACTACAGTACTCCATATAGGTTTGCTCAGTATATAATATGGTGTTCGCAAAACGTCCAAACCACATAATGCCCAATTTCACAGAACGTATCGTGGATGTTATGCAATGCATACCTGTACTTATTTAGAATGTATCTATCCTGCATCTTATGAATTGCTTCCAGAAATTCCAGCCTTTGCTGTTCTGATGACATCCCTGGTAGTGTCCCCCTCTGATCATCTCTGGGTAGCTCTTTTCTCATGTCTCCGCCCTTTACTGTAATATTGATACATCTGCTTTTCGCTTTTCTCTCTCAAACTGCAGGGTGAATTCTATCATTTTAAGATCACTGCCTCCTAAAGGTTCCTTTACCTTACACTCTCCCATCAAATCTGGTTCTTTATAAAATGCCCAATCCAGAAACGCCTTTTCCCTAGTGGGTTCAACCACATGTTGCCCTTAAAAAAAACACATCTTGTCGGTATTCTACAAATTCCTTCTCATGATCCAGCACTAACCTGATTTTCCCAATCTAACTGCATATGGAAATTCACCTGTGACTATCATAGTACATTGCTCTTCTCGTGCCTGTTGTAATTTGTACCCTGCATTCAAACTACTGTTCAGAAGCCTGCATAACTTCTATGTGTCTTTTTAACCTTACAGTTCTTAACTCTACAGTCCTTCTGCCAAATTAGTTTAAATCTTCCCAAACAGCTCTAACAAACATGCCCCAAGAATACTGGTCCTCCTCAAGTTCAGGTGTAATCTGTCCTTTTTGAACAGGTCATTCTTTCCGCAGAACAGATCCAAATGATGAAACCTGAAACCCTGCTTCTGCACCAATTCCTCAGCCACACACTGATTTGCCAAATCATCTTATTCTTGTCCTCATTGGTGCATGGCACAGGCAGCAATCCAGAGGTTACTATCCTTGAGATCCTGCATTTCAGCTTTCTACCTAACTCCCAATATTTTCTCTTCAGGACCTCATGCCTTTTGCTACCTATATCATTGGTACCAATAATCACCACAACTTCTTGCTGCTAACACTCACTCTGAAGAATGCTGTGGACCTGATCTAAGATGTCCCTGATCCTGGTACCTGTGAGGCAACATACCATAGGATGTTTCATGTCCACAGAATCTCCTGTCTGCTCCTCTGTGGAATCCTCTATCATGCCTGTATTCCTCTTCTTCCCCCACTTTCCTTTCAGAGCCACAGACTTAGTGCCAGAGACCTGATTGCTGTGGGCTTCCCCTAGTACGTTATTCCCCCAACAGTTTACAAAGAGTATACATGTTATTCAAGTTCAAGCTCAAGTTTAAACGTCATTTAACCATATCCATAAATACAGCCACAGAAAGCACCACTTCTTTGGGGCCAAGTTGCAAAACACAGTACCAACAGTCATACGCAGCACAGAACATGCAATTATGATAGCAGAAAAACAAAGTTACAAAGAAAAATATATATCCTGAGTCCCTGTTTCATGACCTGTAGATTGATGGTGCATGGATATTGTCCTGAAGCCATGTTTCTACAAGAACAGCCAGCAGCAGTTCCTCATCCAGCAGTCACAGGCAAACGCAATCCAGCTTGTTTTCCCATCAATCAAAAACTGGAGGGCAGCACTGGCAGGAGTGGGCAGTGCCCAACCCAGCACAGAATCCAGCAGCACACAGCCAGCTCCAGGTTTCTCTCCTCAGTGGCCACAGCAGGTGATCCCTAGGCATAAATGAGAGTCTGGTCCGCTCCAGAACTGAGGTCATACAGCTGCCTGCCATCAGTCTCGCCAATGAACCAATGAATCAGACTCGTAGTATTCTTCATTACTAATGTCCAACAGGGACTTGCAATTACAACAAAAGTGTCCAAGACAATCACCTGCACCATCAGTTAGATCATGCACCAAGCTTTGTCTGAAGTAGGCTGCAACAAGCTAATAAAGATTTCCTTGTTTGAAGTGAAGAAAATTTCAATTTTCTGTTTTGTGACAGCATAATTTTCATGAAATCACTGTTTAGCCTTTACCACTCCTAGAAACTCAATTTCAGTCTGAGCCAATATCAAAGTGACATCTAATTCAAACCATTTCCTCCCAGTCAATCTGTTAACTTCTTTTGATGGCCATTCAAAACTCTTTCCAAGAGCAATCAGGGTACCAAAATATCCTGATTTCTAAATTTTCCGGTTGCTTAATGTATCTCAGCATTTTTGCTCTCTTTTTGCATTACTTATTTAATATATATATTTTTTATTGTAACATAATTTGTTTTGTTTTGCTTGTACTGCTGCCGCAAAACAACAAATTTCACATGTATCAGTCACATTAAACCTGATTCGGATCCTAATTCTGACTTCATCACTCTTTATCTTTCCCCACCAACCAACTCAATGCACTCTCCCACACAAAATCTTTGGTGTTGCCAGCCCAGAAGTATATTGAACCTCTCACTGAATAACAGCACAAATTAACTTTCAGGTACAAAGGACAGGTTAAGGCAGTGATGCACATTAAAAAAAAAACAACAGGTATTGCTACATTTATTACCTAAATCACTTACAAAGATTAGACATGAGAAACATATTGATAATGATAATTTCAGTTATTTTTATAAACAATTTTCCTCAGTTGCTGTTCTAGTTGCTGCCTTCTCAATAACCCCTCATTGCTTCTTTAATTGTTCTCACATTGGTCAACATGTGGTCAACCTTCAGTGGTTCTTTTCAGTATGCCAGACTCACAATACTAGACTTCCAGCAGTACTGTATCGTAGTGTTATATTGCCACATAACTGAACCTAACACTCTGTTGTGACAGTCCCATTCCCAACAATAAAATACGTCCAGGTGTAGAATTGCATACAGATGTGGCTCTGGACGCGGGTCAAACAAGATCACTAGTCATCTTATTTGTGGTCCCTGATGCTAGATCTAGTGCTTTTCCAGTGCAAGGTACACCATCAGACCTGGTGTTGCAAAGAGCCTCAAGTCTCAGGATGCAGCAGTATGGATCAAGTCCTATCATAGACCATAGACCTTTTGCTCAGCCTTTCAGCATGTCTCCTGGCTACCACATCTTTTACTAATAACATCACTGGTTGCTCCTTTTAAGTAATAGACAATTTATTGGCAGATTTATAGCCAGAGCATCAAGAGTAAAGAGTAACTAAATGGGATAGAAATAAGGTTTGGAAGATGGCGAGCACTGAGTTACTGGATTTTTGTCATGTGTTGTGTATTTTAGGGCTTGGGCACTGACTGATAAATCTCCTGTTCATAAACAAGTAAGCACCTAAAATTTCCTTAAGATTAATCCCATGTATTAAATGGCAAAATTTTGGTAGAGGCTCGAAATTTGTCAGTTGGAAGTGTGGAGATATGTATAGCAAACAAAAAACAGAAATTTAAGTAGTTCAGGGTTCTCAGACAGAGAAACATAGAAAACCTACATCACAATATAGGCCCTTCGGCCCACAATGCTGTGCCGAACATCTAAAGTTACCCATAGCCCTATATTTTTCTAAGCTCCATGTACCTATTCAAGAGTTTCTTAAAAGACCCTACCCACCTCCACCACCATTGCCAGCAGCCCATTCCACACATTCACCACTCTCTGCATAAAAAAATCTCACCCCTCTCATCCCTCTGTACCTTCTTCCAAGCACCTTAAAACTGTGCCCTCTCATGTTAGCCTTTTCAGTCCTGGAAAAAAGCCTCTGACTATCCACACGATCAAAGTCTCTCATCATCTTATACATCTCTATCAGGTCACCTCTCATCCTCCGTCGCTCCAAGGAGAAAAGTCCGAGTTCACTCAACCTATTCTCATTAGGCATCCTCCCCAATCCAGGCAACATCCTTGTAAATCTCCTCTGCACCCTTTCTATAGTTTCTACATCCCAGTACTCCAAGTGGAGTCTGAGCAGGGTCCTTTCTAGCTGTAACATTACCTCTTGGCTCTTAAACTCAATCCCACGATTGATGAAGGCCAATGCACCATATGCCTTCTTAACCACAGTCAACCTGTGCAGCAGCTTTGAGTGTCCTATGGACTCGGACTCCAAGGTCCCTCTGATCCTCCACACTGCCAAGAGTCTTACCATTAATGCTATATAATGCCGTCATATTTGACCTACTGAAATGAACCACCTCACACTTATCTGGGTTGAACTCCATCTGCCACTTCTCAGCCCAGTATTGCATCCTATCAATGTCCTCTGACAGCCCTCCACACTATTCACAACACCCCCAACATTTGTGTCATCGGCAAATTTACTAACCCAACCCTCCACTTCCTCATCCAGATCATTTATAAAAATCACAAAAAGAAGAGGTCCCAGAATAGATCCCTGAGGCACACCACTGGTCACTGACCTTCATGCAGAGTATGACCCATCTACAACCATTCTTTGTGTAACTCCCTGGGTCGCCTCAGGCTCGCTCAGCTCGTTCTCGTCTAGGGGGAGCAGCCTTTGGCCCCGCCAAACTGGGTAATCAGCTGGTGTGGATGCTGTGTGATGTCCCCACCTCACCCAAAAACAGACAGTACACCATATGCGATTAAATGAGTACAATTTATAAAGGTTACTATAACTAAATGATTAATAACGATACAGTATATATGAAGAAAAAAAATAAAGAAAAGGCGCCAAACTTATCAAAGTCCAAACCACTTCGTGCACAACCGTTGGAGCTCAATTACTGAAGTCTTCTGGCCACCATTTGATCCCCTCCTAACTCCTCGACTCGCAGCTCAGGACCCTCTGAAGTGGTCAACCAAGCACATCTAGCTTCATCCCCCCTCCTCAGAGTACCTCCTGGCCTCGGACCCCTGCTTGAGGTCCGTTCCTCGCCCCGTTTAAAGCATCGCGTCCTCTCTCCCTCACCCCCTCACGCCGATCTGCCCAAAAGCCCGTCAACAATAGCTTACAGACTCAGACGAATGAACAACATTAATCCCCATTTGGTTTACAAAGGAATACAATTCTCGTTATCAGTAAATTTTAACCCAAACAAGCTTCCAGCACTCTCACGCAACAAAGAAGCATTCCTGCTAGTTAATAAAACAAAGAAGCCCTTTTGATTACATACACAGTAACAAAGAAAAAAGAAGAAACCCCCTTTACATTTGCCTTCTGTGAGCAAGCCAGTTCTGGATCCACAAAGCAAGGTCCCCTTGGATCCCATTCTTCCTTACTTTCTCAAAAAACCTTGCATGGGGTACCTTATCAAATAGCTTGTTGAAATCCATGTACACTACACTTACTGCTCTTCCTTCATCAATGTGTTTAGTCACATCCTCAAAAAATTCAATCAGGCTCGTAAGGCATGATATGCCTTTGACAAAGCCATACTGATTATTCTTAATCATATTATACCTCTCCAAGTGTTCATAAATCCTGCCTCTCAGGATGTTTTCCATCAACATACCAACCACTGAAGTAAGACTCACTGGTTTATAATTTCCTGGGCTATCTCTACTCCCTTTCTTGAATAAGGGTACAATATCTGCAACCCTCCCATCCTCCGGAATCTCTCCCATCCCCACTGATGATGCAAATATCATTGCCAGAGGCTCAGCAATCTCCTCCCTCACCCGTCACAGTAGCCTGGCGTACAGCTCATCCAGTCCTGGAGACTTATCCAACTTGATGCTTTCCAAAAACTCTAGCACATGCTCTTTATTAATGTCTATATGTTCATGCTTTTCAATCCACTGTAAGTCATCCCCACAATTACCTAGATCCTTTTCCATAGTGAATACTGAAGCAAAGTATTCATTAAGTATCTCTGCTATCTCCTCCAGTTCCATACACACTTTTCCACTGTCACACTTGAGTGGTCCTATTGTTTCAAGTCTTATCCTCTTGCTCTTCACATACTGTAGAATGCCTTGGGGTTTTCCTTAATCTTGGTCACCAAGGCCTTCTCATGGCCCCTTCTGGCTCTCCTAATTTCATCCTTAAGCTCCTTCCTCCTAGCCTGATAATCTTCTACATCTCTATCATTACCTAGTTTTTGAATCTTTTGTAAGCTTTTCTTTTCTCCTTAACTTGATTTCCAACAGCCTTGTACACCACAGTCCCTGTACCCTACCATCTTTTCCCTGTCTCATTGGAATGTACCTATGTAGAATGCCACGCAAATATCCCCTGAACATTTGCCACAGGTGACAACTGACCAGGTTCATTTCCCAATACCAGATCAAGTACAGCCTCTCAACTTGTAGGCATATCTACATATTGTGTCACAAAAGCTTCCTGAACACACCTAATGAACTCCACGCCATCTAAACCCCTTGCTCTAGGGAGAAGCCAATCAATATTTGGGAAATTAAAATCTCCTACCATGACAACCCTGTTATTATTACTCCTTTCTAGGATCTGTCTTGCTATCTGCTCCTGTATGTCCCTGTTACTACTGGGTGGTCTATAAAAAATGCCCAGTAGAGTTATTGATCCCTTCCGATTTCTAACTTCCACCCAGAGACTCAGTAGACAATCTCTCCATGACTTCCTCTTTTTCTGCAGCCATGACACATTCTCTGATCATCAGTGCCATGCCCCCACCTCTTTCACCTCCCTCCCTATCCTTTCAGAAACATCTACAGCCTGACACTCTAAGTAACCCTACCTGCCCCTGAACCATCCAAGACTCTGCAATGGCCACAACATCACAGCTCTAAGCTCATCTGCTTTGTTCATGATGCTTCTTGCATTAAAATAGACACATCTCAAACCATCAGTCTGAGCGCTTCTCTTCTCTATCACCTGCCTATCCTCCCTCTCACACTGTCTCCAAGCTTTCTCTATTTGTGAGCCTACAGCCCCCTTCCTCCATCTCTTCAGTTCAGTTCCCACCTCCCAGCAATTCTAGTTTAAACTCTCCACAATACCCTTAACAAACTCCCTGCCAGGATATTGGTCCCCCTCAGATTCAAGTGCAGCCCAACCTTTTTGTACAGGTCACGCCTGCCCCAAAAGAGGCCCCAATGATTCAGAAACCTGAATCACTTCCCCTTGCTCCAATCCCTCAACCACGCATTTATCCTCCACCTAACTTTATTCTTATACTCACTGTTGCGTGGCATAGGCAGTAATCCCGAGATTACTACTTTTGACAGTCTGCTTCTCAACTTCCTTCCTAACTCCCTGTAGTCTGTTTTCAGGACCTCCTCCCTTTTCCTACTTATGTTGTTGGTACCAATATGTACCACAGCCTCTGGCTGTTCACCTTCCCAGTTCAGGATACCATGGATGCGATTAGAAACACCCCAGACCCTGTCACCTGGGAGGCAAACCACCATCCACGTTTCTTTCCTGTGTCCACAGAATCGCCTGTCTGACCGCCTAACTATAGAGTCCCCAATTACTGCTGCTTTCCTCCTTTCCCTACCCTTCTGAGCCACAGAACCAGATTCTGTGCCAGAGGTGCAACCACTGTTGCTTCCCACAGGTAGGCCGTTGTCCCCAACAGTACTCAAACAGGAGTGCTTATTGTTAAGGGGGAGAGCCACAGGGGTGCTTTCTCGTATCTGCCTCTTGCCCTTCCCTCTCCTGACTGTTACCCACTTGTCTGTCTTCTGAGGCTCCGGTATGAATACTTGCCTATAGTTACTCTCTATCACCTCCTCACTTTCCCTGACCAGACGAAGGTCATCAAGCTGCAGCTCCAGTTCCCTCACCCGGTTCCTAAGGAGCTGCAACTCGATGTACCTGGTGCAGATGTAGCCTTTCGGGAGGCTGAGAGTCTCCCAGACTTCCCACATCTGACACCCAGTAAAGAACACCAGCCTCACAGACATACTTCCTGTTTCTATTCTTCACAGATAACCTACCTGGCCTTGACCCGTTATACCAAAGCTCTCCTTTCAAACTTCGTGATGGTGTAATTCACTGACTTCCACGCGCTTGAGCAGTCATGCCTTGATCAAAACCCATCAGGTTTTAGTGGTTAGAATTGGACATTTTTAAAGATCTTGGCATTTCTTTTTCTTTTTTGGTCAAAATATCAACAAGTGAATGTTGGCAATGCAGGGACGACCTCTGCTTCTCCCAATTGCCCCTCACTACCACTGTGAAATTTTCAGAACTTGGGAATATGGTGAGTGAATGTGGAAACAATTTTTTAATTTCAGTTTTAACTTTTCTTTCTTTAATTCTCTTCACACTTAATAATTTATGTCATTTATTCAGGATCCAATTACCATATATTCAGAACTATAAGCCGACCTGAAGTATAAGACAACCCCCCATTTTCAAGGTTAAAAAATTGACTTTTTCATGTTACCTTTGTATAAGCCGATCCCTTTTGAAGAGGTTTTTGATTTAACCAGAAAAGATCACAAGATCTCACATGCCGGTACTCAGCTTTGCCAGATCCGGACCCTGGAGATTTTGTGAACCAGTACCTGTTAAGAAAACAGGCCTACGGGTTGTAGTGTTATAGGCAAATTCTTAATAAATAAATCAGGGAGAGAAATTTTGGATTAGGTTTCCAATGGAAAAGAATCCTCTGAAATGTAACCCCCATGAAACCATTTAGCGCCCATTGTAATCTCGTTAAAACATAACACGGGGTGGCGAGACCATTACATGTACTCAGTATTGAGTTTGCGACCACCAAGTACAAAAGATTAAAACAAATGCGATATGATGCTGGCTTCAAGCTGAAGGTTGTTGATTTTGCTAAAGGAATGAATAATTCTACAACTGCTAATAAGTTTAGTGTAAACGAGAGAGAGTGGAGAACGGCAGAGGACACGCTGAGGGAAAAGCCAAAGACGAAATGTGCAAACCGCGGGAAAACATGCCAGTGGCCAGAACTGGAAGAAAGATTTTTAGAGTGAGTGAATCACCAGCGATCGTCTGGATACATTGTTACCAGAGAAATGATTTGAGTTCAAACGTTGAAATGGGACAAAAAACACCGTGAGGTCAGCGAAAATTTCAAAGCTACGCGAAGTTGGTGCACCCGATTTATGAATGGACATGATCTTGTGCTGAAACAAAAAACAAAGATTGCTCAAAAAATTCCCGTGGGGTGTTGTTTACGTTCAAGAACGCTGCTGGACGGACAAAGTGGGTTGCTTGAAGTGGATTAAGGAGGTGTGGTGTCAACGTCCCGAAGGTGTCAGGAAGGAAAAATCGCTACTTGTCTGGGACATGTTCAAAGCGCACTTGTCAGGTGAGACAAAAGCAGCGCTGAAAACTGAAAATATGGACATTGCAGTCATCCCCAATGGTTTGATGTCCGTGCTCCAGCCACGAGATGTGAGTTTAAACAAACCAAAGAATTCATGTGTCAACAGTGGAACCAATTTGACTCAAAAACAGCCAATAAATACGACCAGTCTTCTGTGTATTCGTTTTTCCAAAGTTGGCACCCTCTGTATAAGCCAACCCCCTAATTTTAGGACCAAAATTTAGGGCCAAATTTTCGGCTTATACACTGGAATTTACGATAATGGTGCTAATTCACAAGCAGTATTCGTATGTCTATTCTGCCTGGCGAATAAGCAAGAAAACTTGCATCTACCTGTGCTACGATAGAAATGCATCTGACAAAGTATGTCCCAACCCAGATGAAGATTTCAAACTAAAATGTCGACTACCCATTTCTCTCCTGACCCAGTGAGTTCCTACAATGTTTTGTACATGTGCCATTCTTTGCTGGGACAACGTGCTTGATAACTAAAAGTTTAATAACTGTTGATCTAATAGCATTGATTTCAAGTCATTATTTGGAGATGATGAACATATTGGAAACATCACACATTCATTGAATTGCCTAAAACACCAGCACTGATCATACAGTAGCATGCAAAAGTTTGGGCACCCCGGGTCAAAACTTCTGTTACTGTGAATAGCTAAGCGAGTAAAAGATGACCTGATATTAATATTGACAATATTCTTGCGGACCAGCCAACGGGGGAGGGGGAGGGGTGTTAAACACAACGGGAATACAGCGATACTCGATGTGGGTTCCTTATGTCCAGTCTATTCCGCAATTTAGTTTTAGCGGCTCTCGGCACTTAGCTGCTGTCCCGCTTGCTCATGTTTTTTCCGCTGAAAAAACTCAGCAGGTTTTCTCTTTAAGTACAGGGTGCTTGGACTGAAGGTACCGAAGCAGTTTTGAGGGCTTCATTGCCTCACTAGACAGCCCGAACTCCAGCTCCCGCCCACCCGCCGCTTTGGCCAGGTGCGGCTGGACGTGGGTGGGATGAGAGGACAAGGTAAGGGCTGGAGGTCCCCGTACCAAGGCTGCGGCAGTCACAGTCCGGAGAGAGCGACTGACCGAGCAAAGAGAGCGAAAGGACACCCCCCCCCCCGTAGGATCTATTGGATTTGTTTGTTTCAGTAGATCACAGTGCAGTAGATGCTCTGCTACTTACGGAACCCTGACCCCGAATTAGGTCGTCCGCGAACATTTTAGCACCGGGTTCCCCACGAACATTCAGTGTGGTAAATACATTCAGAGGCGTCACCCATCTGTCCGTGCTCCAGGCCAGTAGCAATGGCACTTCTCGCCGGCCGATTACCCGAGGCCAACCAGTGATCCCTGGTGCAAGGGTATCACTGCGTTTAGGCGACTGATGGCCTCGCGTGCATTCAAATTCAACAGTCGGCTGACAGGGAATGAGGAAAGGTGCAGCTGACTTATACTGTTTCCTTGCGGCCCAGTGGTTGGGGACTACTGAAGTACACTGTGTAGTGCAAGGGAGCTACACGCATGTGCACTGGGCAGAAAGAACGGAACTAAAACCCCGCAATCCAGAAACAATCTCTCAACAGTATTTGTGTATTTATTTTTCATTTTCTTTCGGGATCTACTGGGAAAGTCTCAAAGATCGATCCGTCGATCGCGACCACTAGTCTAGATGCAGGTCAGTGGGACCAGGCAGAAAAATGGTTAGGCACAGCCAAGAAGGGCCAAAAGGCCTGTTACTGTGCTGTAATGTTCTATGGTTCAGATGATGGTCAAAACTTGGAACTTCCTAAAGGCTTTCATTTTGCTGATGTGATAGCATAAGTTATCAATCATTATCAAAGCCACCAATGTCATACTGTATCTCTTTGACTCTGACTTACAGTGAGAAGACCCCAATAAGAGGGATTGTAGCTGTCAAGAGTATGTTGCCCAACCATTATTAGATAGATACCGATTAGAGATAAGCACTGAACTTCAGAATGTATAAATGAAAAAGAAGTTGAGAATTAAATATATGAAGACAGGCGATATTCCCTCCTCCAAATAGAAATAACTGGATCTTTGCTGTGAGCTTGTAAATATCATAGAATTCTACTCTGTCTTCTCAAGCAAAACATCACTCATTTTAATTCCAAGTTGAATTATCTTCACAAAGTTCTATTTTGAACTTAGGAAGACTCAGTGCTCACACACTGAAAAAGAATGGGAATTCTTTTTACAAATCTTGTAAATGTAAATGGACCCTCCATACCTCTTGCGTAACTATTTATACAACATTTTAAATATGTTTGTCCTTACAGTATAACCTTAATTCAAAGCTAAAAATATCACTTGTCCATTCTTATTACTATTTGGAACACGTATTTTCAAAGAGGAAAAAAATCCATTACCTAAGAAAATCAACTTGATTCAAACAAAATTAAATTTGAAACTACTGGCCATCACACTAATTCAATTCATGTCACAAATTTGCACAAAAAATGAACATGACTACTATATTTACATTCTGCCCAATTATATAGATATCAGGGCAACACTCTCTTGTGAAGTAGATAATTAATTAACACAAATTTGGAGGAAAAAAATATCAGTTTAAACACAAATAATGAAACCAATAATTTTCAAATATGTATTTTATCAAGACTCATCATTAAAACTAAGGTATAAAAACAATATTTATTTTAAGATGCTTTTTGTCTGATTATAGATTAAAAATTCTGCAAACTTTACTGACAAAGTGCTATCTGAAATGCTTGATGTTCATCTGTTTATTCTTTACATCTTTCACTGCCTCAAATAACTAGAAATTATGGTAATATTCACAACAGAGCTCCAAATTCCAATAAATACAGCAGTTAGAAAAGTCTAAAAAAATGTATAAAATTTTCATTATTTGGAATGATAACAGTAAAGGCAGATTTTATTAGCTGGCAATTCAGCAGACTATAATTGATCTGCCATCAAATATTATTACTGCACATCAAGGAGGGAAATCAAATCATTTACTCCAATCTCTTTTATTGTAAAACAGCATGTATAAAATGAAGGAAAGATGATAATGAAATTATGCTTCTAACTTAGAGCAATTCTCTGTGGCACAATGCAAAGACACTACAAAGTCTGGAATTTATGTAAATTATGTTAATCTATGAAATAAAAATAGGATATCTACATTAAAATAATCCCGAAGATACAAAATCTGTGTTTTACAGTAATCAAACAGGCAACAGTCTAAATAAAGGTTTGTATGATAAATGTCTTGACTATGAGTAAGGATCTACCAACATTATATACATGGAAAGCAAAAATATAGATATATACAAAGTACAGTGACAAATTAAATCATCCTCCCCTGCTATATGCTATTTGCTCCCCTCCATATGCTATTTGGTGTCCAAATATGAATCCTTCCATAGTCAATCCTTCTATATTCAACGAGTATTTGATGATCCTCATAAAAACATTCTCTTTATCAACTCATGCTTCTACTAGGTCCTATAAATCATATAACCAATTGATATTCTATCCGAAACTATATTTACAAAGCTTTTGAAATGTAGTGGAAAGGTTCACCGTAACAAGAGAACTGAAATATAATTCAGTTTATACATGTTAAGCAGTAAATGAGATTTTAGAATTCCATTCTTGTCAAGATTAACAGCTATTTAAAAATATATGCAACTACACTGTAAAAATAATTTAAACAGTGATAAAACTAATATTTTTGTCTCATCAGCATCCATTTAGCCACAGTTCAGAGAGGCACACAAATTTCAATGCTAAAGTCAACTTCAAGATCAAGAATACCAACAAAGTACCTTAGAAAAGATATCTAAAATTCTGAATTAGAAGTACTCTTATTAAAGAAAACTTTTTAAAAATCACGGAATTCTTCATTTTGCTCATGAGTAATTTATGACAAATTGCAAAATTAAAAATTAACCATAACTTAAAATAGATAATTTTTGATATATAGCTATCGCAAATAAATCACCCAAGAAATTCTACTTTTGTTTACTTTTGAAATAACACAATAATAAACTACTGAGCATTGAGCTATGATTACAAAATTAATTTTGTATTGCAATCATTAAATACTTTGATTCTTACCAGAAAGCTTCCAAAGGCAGAATTGAAAATAGCAGCTGCCTGTAAAACAAAATACAATTATTCAGGCAAGAAAAACAGCATATTTTTCATAATTAAATATTTCTGCTTAATTTTATTTTAAATCATTATTTTGAATAAAATACTTCAAACTAAAATTTGTCTAGTTAACCAAATACAGCAATGAAAGCATTTGCTTGATTCAAACTGAAAATTAATATAGTAGCATTCCATTAAGATATCAACAAATAGTGTAAGATATTTTAAACATCTTTAGCAAACAGTTGCAACTTACCTTCTAAGTCAGTGTAAAAACTAATACAGCAAAACCTACCAAAAGACAAATCTCAAGGTTGTGTACTGCATAAATGTACTTTGAATCTGAATCAATATGTAAGATTTCTGGTGCAAGTCTTGAACAAAATATGGAAATAATAAAACAAAATAAAGATCTTGAACAAAGAGTCAAAAAGTAGATAGGTAATGAGGTCAGAACACTCAGTAGATTCACTCATAAACGCTGAAACAAATAGCAGCCGTACAACTCCCTCAAGAAAATTAACAATATTTCTGTCCATACACTGTTTAAACACAAAACAGCATACAAGTACCAAATAAATCTAAAACTACATTCAAAAGACTAAATTAAACCTATGTACTGCTCTCAAAGAGGAAAAGATAAAGTAGATAGACAATATGAACTACAATTATGGTCTACAGTATTTAGCTTTCTTATCCAGGTTCATAATTAATTTAAGAACATTGGTAATCTCATTAGATTTCTCAAGATATCAATAAATGATAGCAGTAGACCACATCTCTATAATGCCTGGAATATTGCAGGACCCACAAACAAGTAATCCTGTTCATTATGAAGGATGAGGTATTTGGTGTTTTTGGCCACATCAGAACATTTTCAGTATCTTAATGAAGTAATTAGCTCCTATCAGATGAGAAGCAAATTCTTACAATGAAGCTTGTAATTGAAATGGTAGCTGAGACACACTTGTGTGCCTTTCTGAATTACATCCAGTTGTATTATGCTTAAAGAACAAAAAGAGGTTTCCTTTATCCATACTTGAAATAGGCCATTAGCACAAATAAGGAGCCCAATTGATCCTGCTATGATATTGAATTGTCCTGTCCTGCAAGATGCAGACTTGTCTCACTTCAAACCATTTCCTCTCCTTTCCTATACACACTCTTTAGCACCTAAAAGTTAACTATAGCTTCCTACATGGCCCAGTAAGAACACAAAGTCTGCAATGTATTTATTCATTGCCTCCATAATGCTACCATGTCCAGCCTCCAAATCCTCAAAGATTATAAAGCCAAGCAGGACCTCCATCAGAATCCTGTGTTCAATTCTGGAAAGTAGGGTACTATCCAAACCATCCCTTACCTGAGTCTCATCACTTTTAATATGAAATCAAAGTATTAATACTTGGACATTACTAGATAGTCCACCGGTCTAGGAATCCAAAAATGGCCATTCTGAATTTGATTTTTTCTTCTGTAAACAGTTGAACAAGGTAGCTTTGCATTCTTCATGCACCCCCACTCCTACTCAAAATCTATACAAGTTCTGTATTGTGCAGCTGTAACTTCTAGGGTCTTTCCAATATCAGGAAGTTTCAAGTCAGGAGTGTTTTAGATACACTCACAACAATTAAAGTTCACATCCATCTAAAACAAAGGAGCCTGCTTGATCATTATCCCATCCAAGACCATAAACATTCACTTCCTAAAGCATCAGCGGAGCAAAGTTGCAATGTATACCCTCCAACAAGTCTCTAAGGCCCCATTAGCAGTGTTTCACAATCCACAAGATCTACCATTTTGAAGACCAAAAGCAATGTATTTAAGAACATCAATTTCAAGTCCCCTACCAAATCATAATCTGCGCTAACTTGGATAAACTTTGCCATTTCTACATTGCTATATACTCCTCTTCACTGTAGTGTAATCTTGGAACTGCTTCTTGAACATCATTTGATATCACTCAAGAAAGAAACCACAGCAGGTTAAGGTGCAGCTCATCTTCACATTCATTGAGGGAATTAGGAGTGAGCAATAAATGCCCACATCTCACAAAGAAACGGTAAAAAAATAAAATCACATACAAAAATGACAACCATTGTAAGAATAACACAAGCATAATGAATTCTAAACTTCTAAATTTTAACAAGATGATGCTTAAAATCTCTCATTTCCAAATTCTTTGTAATTAGATATTTAACCATTTTTGCTTCCATAGAAAAAGCATTTTAACCAATGTATTAATTATTGGATATAAAATTAAACAACCTTAATTAGATTATGTGTGTATGCATGACAGATAACTTGGTTATTGAAGATAAAATACTGGAGAAGTGCAGTGAGAACATGCACGTTTACTGTATCATTTCAGCTGGCTGTCATTTGCAGTCATTATGCTGCTTGGAACTATACACTAGATAAAAATATCTAAGACGCTCTGCAAATGAGGGACGTCAAGTATTCCAAATAACTACCTAGACTGTATGATGTACTAATGTTAAATTTGTATACACTGAAATCAAATGATAGCAAAAGCTGTTGGCAAAAAGCAGCACAGAAGTGGCCTATAGGAGCAGCAACTTCGAGTGAAGAAAAAGAAGTTAAGGTAAAGAAAAGTTATCAAAGCCCTCCGTATTTTTGGATGCGACAAAGGTGGTGTACTAGTCAGGGAAAATGTCACAGCAGTGCTCAGTTAGGACAGACTGGAGAACTTGTCTAGTGAGGCTTTATAGGTGGATTTGAGGAATAAGGAATGTATGAGCACGTTAGTGAATGAAGCTGGGCAGGTTACAGAAATTTGTGTAGGGTAGTGGTCACCAACCTTTTTAAGCCCAAGATCCCCTACCTCGGCCTCAATAAAAGGCCCCACATCAATTAGTTACACGCATGCGCACCAGAAAAGACCGGAAGTAAAACCCCGCAACCCGGAAGTAGAAATAATATATAAACCACCCTTTTTTTTGCACTGTGGACCGGTTTAATATCGATAATATTCTTGCGGACCAGCCGATGGGGGTGCAGGGGGAGGAAGGTGTTAAACACGACTGGAATACAGAGATACTCGAACCAGGTTCCTTATGTCCTGTCTATTCTAGTTTTCGCAGCTCTCAGCTTCCGTCCCGCTTGCTCACATTTTTTCCACTGAGAAAACTCAGCGGGGTCATCTTTAAGTGCAGGGTGCTTGGACTCAGGGTACTGAAGCAGTTTTGACACATTGCCTCATTTTTCAGCCTCCAGCCCCGAACCCAGCCTTCCGCCCTCCCGCCACCAGATGCCTTGGCCAGTTGCAGCTGGTCGTGGGAGGGGTGAGAGGTCAGAGCCAGAGGTCCCCATACTGGGGCCGTGGCGGTCACAGCCCGGAGAGCGTGGCCGACTGAGCAGGGAGTGCGACAGAGCGCCTGCCCACCCCCCTTGTAGGATCTATCGGCCGACAAATGTTTGTTTCAGTAGATCGCAGCGCGGTAGCTGCTCTGATACTTATGAAACGCTGAGTCTGAATTAGGTCGTCTGTGAATATTTTAGCACCGGGTTCCCCACGAACACTGGGTGTGCTAAACAGGTTCAGAGGCAGCGCTCCAGGCCAGTAGCGACAACACTTCCCACCGTCCACCCGAGGCCAACCGGTGATCCCTGGCGCGAGGGTATCGCTGCGTTTAGTCGCCTGATGACTTTGCGTGGGTTCAAGTTCAACAGTAGGCTGACAGGGATTGAGGAAAAGTGCAGCTGACTCATCACGTTTCCTTGCAGCCCGGAGGTT
This sequence comes from Hypanus sabinus, assembly GCF_030144855.1. Taxonomy (NCBI): domain Eukaryota; kingdom Metazoa; phylum Chordata; class Chondrichthyes; order Myliobatiformes; family Dasyatidae; genus Hypanus; species Hypanus sabinus. Next base: position 117,355,678 of record NC_082708.1, read on the forward strand.
GGGGGCCAGTGAATTACACCGTGTAGCGCGGGAGAGTTATACACATGCGCACTGGACAGAAAGAACGGAACTAAAACCCCGCAACCCGGAAACAATCTCTCAAGAGCATTTGTCTATTTATTTTTCTTTTTTTTTTCGGGATCAACTAGGAAAGTCTCAAAGATCGGCTAGTCGATCACAAGCGACGGGTTGGCGACCACTAGTGTAGGGGAACACTTTGCATCTAGTGATCACAATGTCATTAGTTTCAAAGTAAATATGGTAAGGATAGGTATTGTCCATGGGTTAAGGTTCTAAATTGGAGAAAGACCAACTTTGATGGTATCAGAAAGAATCCAGCAAGTGTGGATTGGGATAAGCCATTTTCTGGCAAAGGTGTACTTTGTAAGTGGGAGGCCTTCAAAAGTGAAATTTTGAAAGTACAAAGTTTATATGTGCCTGTCAGAATAAAAGACAAGATAACAGGCATAGGGAACCTTGCTTTTCAAGAGATATTGAGGCCCTGCATAGAGGTATAGCAAGTTAGCAATGAATGAGGTACTTGGGAATATAAGAGATGCAAGACAACAAATAAGAAAGAAACCAAAAAAGATAAAACTCTTAAGTTAGCATTAAGGAGCTATGGTTTTGGTATAAGACATGAAGCTTCAGCCTTTGGATAGCATAGGGAGTATTTAATATGCTCCATATCACATGATATAGTATACTATTCAAATGGAATACAGTGGCATGCAAAATTTTAGGCACCCCTGGTCAAAATTTCTGTTACTGTGAATAGCTAAGGAGTAAAAGATGACCAGATTTCCAAAAGGCATTAAGTTAAAGATGACACATTTCTTTAATATTTTAAGCAGGATTACATTTTATTTCCATCTTCTACAGTTTCAAAATAGCAAAAATGAAAAAGGGCCCGAAGCAAAAGTTTGGGCCCCCTGCATGGTCAGTACTTAGTAACACCACCTTTGGCAAGTATCACAGCTTATAAACGCTTTCTGTAGAGTCCTTCGATTTTTGTTTGGGGGATTTTTGTCCAATCCTCCTTGCAAAAGGCTTCTAGTTCTGTGAGATTCTTGGGTTGTCTTGCATGTACTGCTCTTTTGAGGTCTATCCACAGTATTCGATGATATTTAGGTTGGGGGTTTGTGCCTGCTGAGGAGGTCCATTGTGGATTTTGAAGCGTGTTTAGGATCATTATCCTGTTATAGAAGCCATCCTCTTTTCATGTTAAGCTTTTTTAAAAGATTGATGTTTGCTTCCAGAATTTGTTGGTATTTAATTGAATTCATTCTTCCCTCTACCAGTGAAATGTTCCCTGTGCCACTGGCTACAACACAAGCTCAAAGCATGATCAATCCACCCCCATGCTTAACAGTTGGACAGGTGTTCTTTTCATGAAATTCTGCACCCTTTTTTCTCCAAACATACCTTTGCTCATTGCAGCCAAAAAGTTCTATTTTAACCTCATCAGTCCATAGGACTTGTTTCCAAAATGCATCAGGCTTGTTTAGATGTTCCTTTGCAAACTTCTGACACCGAATTTTGTGGGGGGGGGGGGGGTCGCAGGAAAGGTTTTCTTCTGATGACTCTTTCATGAAGGTCATATTTGTGCAGGTGTCACTGCACAGTAGAACAGTGCACCACCACTCCAGAGTCTTCCTGAAGGTCTTTTGCAGTCAAACGGGGGTTTTGATTTGCCTTTCTAGCAATACTATGAGCAGTTCTCTAGGAAAGTTTTATAACATTCGGTAATCCCCAAATCCAGAGTCCGGAGAGGCTGCTGCATATTAGTATTGCGCTACCATCTCAGCGCGTTCCCCGGAAAGGAGCTCCAAACCCACCAGACAAAACAGGACTACGCAGACACACCAAGTCAGGAGACCAACTCTACCACCCAACAAACCAAAAACTAAAGCTACAAGACCTACACAAAACCACACAGTTACATATAGTTACAGTTAACATATAGTTACAACAGTGCAATTACGGCTAATAAGCATACTATTTCTTACAACAGCTTCAGTGCATTTTTTTTTACAAAACTATATTCAGAATAGTGTAAAATGTAAAATTCAATGACCTTTAGGTTCTCAGCATTTAACTTTGGAAACAGCTGTTTCATAAAAGGCAAGAATTTGTTTATGAATGTGCCCTATCTAAATTGATCATCAACATTATATTAAAAACCAAGTATTTTTCAAAGCTTTGTGATAACTGTGATTGATATTATTTGAAATGTGAATGAAAATAGTATACAAAACTGAAAAATTAAACAGCAACAATTCATATTTTAATTGGAAAAATAACTGAAAAGTATCTTTCAATTCTTCAAAGGTCTTTGCAGAACAAAAGTAATAGATTAAACTTCTCAACATGCGCATGAAATTGAATTAAGTGTCTTGTCCTCTTACGGAAATTAAGCTCTTTTTGTTAAATTGAATTTAATGAGAACATGGTCTGCCGACATTGATGAATGAGATCAACACCCAAAAGAGTATGTAAGCAGGACAATATCTCAGTGGTGCATTATTATTGACTATTTTTCACTTAATACCTGAAAGTATATTACAACATTAATCCTAAATTTAAGCATTACACATCATTTAACTATATATTGTTTTGCAGAGAATAACAGATAATGTTTTGCAAGCTAGATTTCGTACTTTATTTCAAATGTATTTCACACCCTTTGTTTGCCACATTTAAATTTCATTTTTCAGACATTATAAGTAAACCTACTTCCTGCTTACTATAAACTCAACATGGCTTCGATAATTATCTACTCACTAGTTAAAGCAAATCACTTGATTTCATGGGAAATAATTAAGAAACAAAACAAAAATTTGTGTAATAATCTTTACAGACACTGAATAGAAAATGATAACTTGGGATTAGGAAATAACAAAATTGTCTTTTTTAAAAAAAAACATGAAATGAGGGTGGAAAGGTCAAACTACAATACAGTCCAGAAGACAATTATGATCCAGACTTCAGACTCAAGAAAGCAGCAATGCAAACTGACTCACGGTGACCTGTTCTAATTATTTATTGAAAACACTAGAACTTGAATAAAGAAATAAAGTATTTACCATTCTCTCCTTTCACAATAGGGTTAGAAAATTATTGCTTTAAACATACTCTTTTGAATACAACATTCTAATAACAAAATATGCGTTTCCCATACTCATTCTGTGAACTATTCCGCGAAGATTATGGGATATAACCACTTTCTACAAGAAAGGAAAACTCCAATTGAAAGCACAGATTAACATGTAGAAAAGAAGCAACTCTGGTTTTTCTTATTCAATATCAAGGAGGGCATAATTAAAGAAGTTATTTTCTTTTACAAGCCTTTTTTCTTGCACGAAAATGGAAGGTAAAGTAAATATAACAAATTTTAACTAATTTTTTAAAACTTATTTTAAAACCCAATGCATTGAAATAGTTCATCCCAAATAGATCAAGATTTTGCAATGATATGATTAATGCAAGATTAAAAACTTGACCAGTGCCTCATACAATGAAACATAACATTTTCATAATTTTATTTTACAGAAATAGAAAGATTTTCAGTGTAATGCAATAGCCAGCTAGCATTATGAACAAAGAATCTAGGCCATTGTCTCCTGTGTTACAATAATCTGCCAATAATCACTATCCAGACCAACACAGAAAGAAGAATAATTGGAAAGGATACCAGAAGATGGAGAATTCTATTGGAAGAAAATGTGAATGAAAAGAATAGAATTAATACAAGACAAAAAAAAAGAAAAAGAAAGAAAGCAAAGAAAAATTATCATTCCTTTCTTTAAAAATTATTTTTTTTTTACAAGCATGGGAGAATCTTCCAACAGTGATTGAGGATGGAGCAGGGCAATTCATGGTCCCCGAGGTGTTTCTAAGTTTCATGGAAAGCTAAATGTCAGAAGGTAATGAACAGAGTATCATAAACGTTTAAAATACCTGTCAGTAATTAATCAGCTTTCACTCCAAAGATATTTAAGCAATGTAAAATTTAAGTAAAAGTGCTGTCCTCAAACAATGTCCACAAATGTACCCCACAGCCAGCTATCCCAGAATACAACATCGCTCACTCTGTGCCATCGGCAGTTGGCTCTTTCGATTAGACAGTAGTTAATTGTACTACAGACAAAGTCTCGAAAACTCCACGGGCCCAAGTACTGATGAAAAAGCTCTCTCTGATTTATCTTCAAATTCAGCCAAACTGGCTGTTTGCTGTAGTATACTGTTTAAAGTAAAAAGATATGTTGCAGTTACATAAATACCAGAGGAATACTCTAGTCCTCAGGTCAACAGTCACGGTCAGGATTGTCCTTTTCTCACTGCAGAGATAATTTATTCCTTCCTGCATCCAATACCAACTTCTTGGCAATGAACCCTGAACAATTGAATAAGAACAAAAGAATATAAGTAACGGAAGTTGGAGTTGACAATTCGTCTGTTGCACTGTTCATAAAATCATGAATAATATTTCATCTAATGTTCCTTAATATCTAAAAGTTTCTCAACTGACATCTTAAATACAGTCTGCTGGCTTAGATACAGACTTGCACTTCTACAGCCTTCTTGGGCACTGATTTACAAAAATTCACCCAACCCAGGATGAAACAATATGATCTCTGTCCTGAATGGGTGAACCCCTTCCTTTGACATTGTTATTCTTGTTTCCAGATATCCCAGTCTGGGGAAATATCAATTCCACATTTGCGTTGTCCAGCTTCTAAAGAATGAGATGGCCTCTCATATTCCTCAAATCTAGAGCGCATATTTCCAGTCTATTTAATTTCTCCTCTTACAACAATCCTGCCATTGAAAAAACAATTCCACAAACCTTACAAATACTTCAGCTATTGCAAGAATATTCTTCCTTGGGTAAGGAAATCAGATTTGTACACAATATTCAAGATGGGGGTCTCACCAGGCCTGTATTATATTTGGGGTGAGCTACTTCTACTCTTGTAGTCAAGTTCTCCTCCATTAAAGCTCACCGTATTCTTCCCCTTTCTAATTGCTTGATGAACCTCCAGATTAATCTTCAATGATCGCATGTAAGAACACGTCTCTTTAAAACCAATACTTTCTAATAAATTTCATTAAAGTGGTTGTGTGTCTTGACTTCTCAACTGCAGCCTGCCTTCAAAGTTGCCTGCTGAGATAACTGTCAGAAAGGTGAATGGCCTTTAACTAGCACAGATGTAGAGAATAAAGTGCTGTGAAAACATGGTTTACCATGACTGGTCAACAGTTTTTCTAAATTAGAAAACTATGACTCAATTTCAGCAGCCAATATCCCAAACATAAAACATGACCTGGTGCATATTACCACTGTAAGTGCTGGCTCATATTTCTTGATTTGCACAAGTCTTGTGCTTTCTTTTTCCATAATTCACTCAACACTGATATTCAATCAACACTGTTAGCCAAATCTTAGACTGCTATTTTACTAGCTGCATGCCATTCAATGAACAAATTGCTAAATTGTTTAAATAATAGCTATGATTTCTTTTAACCGAATCATTCATGTATGAAATATAAATTGGAACATTCCGCAATCACAGAAACTGCTAAAGATTTATTATCACAAACCACATGGCAATAAACACTATATGATCGATTAATATCTACCTTGCAACTTATGCGCAATCACCCACTATTCTAATTAGGGTTATTTCAAGAAAGTTAGGATAGTATTATAATAGTAATATAATAGTAATATAATAGTGTGGCGACCCATTTCCTGGCACATCCAAACCGGCTCACAATTAGCCAGCGTTCCGGCTAAGGGAGATAGCCTACGGGGGTTTGTGAGCACAGAGCTTTGGAGCCTCTGCGCCACGGGGGCAGGTTGAGGGAGGCTTAAAAGTAAGGCTGAGGATTTCGAATAAAGTTTTTTTCTTCGGCTGCAGTTACCGACTCCGTGTCGTAATTTTAGCGCTGCATGTAGCACACCGCTACAATTGGTGACCCCCACGGTCCAAACGATTTTTGGACCAGAAATGACCGACGCCGCCTCTGTTCATGCGGTTTCATTGAAACTGCCGGGTTTCTGGACACAGCGACCGAACCTATGGTTCCAGCAAGCCGAAGCCCAATTCCACGTTCGCCAGATCACCTCAGAAGACACCCGCTACTACTACGTGGTGAGCTCCCTCGACCAGGACACAGCGGCCCAGGTCGCGGAGTTCGTACAGTCGCCCCCGGCGGACGGCAAGTACACGGAATTCAAAGCCCTGCTCCTCAGGACTTTCGGACTCTCACGGCGCGAGCGGGCTGCCCATTTACTGCACCTGGATGGCTTGGGCGACAGACCTCCATCGGCTTTAATGAATGAGATGTTGTCTTTGGCCGACGGATACACACCCTGCCTCATGTTTGAGCAGGCATTCCTGGAGCAGCTGCCTGAGGACATACGCCTGCTGCTGTCCAATGCGGATTTCAGTGACCCCCGGAAGGTGGCAGACCGGGCGGACTTGCTGTGGAACGCCAAAAAGGTGAGCGGGACGTCCATCACACAGATCACCCAGCCCCACTCCCAGCAGCAAACCAGTCCAGGCCCGGCCGCAGAGCCCGCCAACCCCAGGGGCAGGGGTGGGGGGCCCAACGAACACTGGTGCTTCTACCACCAGCAGTGGGGCGCAGAAGCCCGCTGTTGTCGCCCGCCCTGCAAGTTCCCGGGAAACGCCAGGGCCAGCCGCCGCTGATGGCTACGGCGGCTGGCCATCGGGATAGCCTCCTGTATGTGTGGGATAGAAGGTCGGGACGCCGGTTTTTGGTCGATACTGGGGCTGAGGTCAGCGTTTTACCTCCGACGAGTTACGACACCCGCAGCAGGGCACCGGGTCCTCCCCTGAGGGCCGTGAACAGCAGCACAGTAAGGACCTATGGCACCCGTCAGGTGCAGCTACAGTTCGGCTCCAGCCAGTTCACGTGGGACCTCACACTGGCCACCGTAGCCCAACCGCTTCTGGGTGCAGATTTTTTGCGGGCTCACAGCCTACTGGTCGACCTGCCCAGGAAGAGACTGGTACACGCCGAGACCTTTCAGACGTTCTCCTTAGGTGCAGCCCAGTTGCCAGTCCCTCACCTCGGCTCCATCACGCTGTCCGACAACGACTTCACCAGGGTCCTGGCGGATTTCCCATCGGTTCTGGCACCGCAGTTCACAGCGGCCATGCCCCGACACGGCGTACAGCACCACATCCCGACCCAGGGACCACCCCACCACACCCGCGCTCGACGGCTTCCCCCGGACAAGCTCCGACTGGCGAAGGAGGAGTTCCAGAGGATGGAGGAATTGCGGATCCTCCGGCGGTCTGACAGCCCATGGGCCTCCCCCCTGCACATGGTGCCCAAAGCGACGGGAGGCTGGAGACCGTGCGGCGACTACCGCAGACTGAATGAGGCTACCACACTGGACCGCTACCCTGACTTTGCAGCAAACTTGCACGGCGCACGAATCTTCTCCAAGGTAGACCTCGTCCAAGGGTACCATCAAATCCCGATGCATCCTGACGACGTCCCCAAAACGGCTCTCAACACCCCGTTTGGCCTTTTCGAGTTCCTCCGCATGCCGTACAGACATTCCAGCGGTTAATGGACATGGTGGGACAGGACCTGGACTTCGCGTTCATCTATTTGGACGACATCCTCATAGCCAGCAGCAGTCGTCAGGAGCATCTGTCCCACCTCCGTTAACTCTGTGCCCGACTGAGTGAGTACGGTCTTACAATCAACCCCGCCAAATGCCAGTTCGGACTCGATACCATTGACTTCCTGGGCCACAGGATTACTAAAAACAGGGCAACCCCTCTGCCCGCTAAGGTAGATGCGGTCTGCCACTTCCCCCGACCCACCACGATCAAAGGCCTTCAGGAATTCGTAGATATGGTCAATTTCTACCACCGTTTCCTCCCTTCAGCTGCCCGGATCATGCTCGCCCTGATGTCAGGTCCAGGCAAGGACATTACCTGGGACGAGGAGTCCGCTGCCGCTTTCCTTCAAATGAAGGAAGCTTTGGCAAATGCCGCGATGCTAGTACATCCCAGAATGGACGCCCCTACCGCCCTCACAGTGGACGCATCTAACACGGCAGTCGGTGGGGTGCTGGAGCAACTCATCGCAGGTCGCTGGCAACCCCTGGCATTTTTCAGCAAACACCTGCGGCCACCCGAGCTCAAGTACAGTGCTTTCGACCGGGAACTGTTGGCGCTCTACCTGGCAATCTGGCATTTCAGGTACTTCCTAGAAGGTCGGCCCTTCACCGCGTTCACGGACCACAAACCGCTTACCTTTGCGTTTACGAAAGCGTCCGACCCCTGGTCGTCCTGCCAGCAACGCCACCTGTCCTACATCTCTGAATACACGACGGATGTCCGGCACGTCTCGGGTAAGGACAATGTCATGGCGGATGCGCTCTCTCGCCCTACCGTTCATGCCCTTTCCCAAGGGGTAGACTTTGAGGCACTGGCAGAGGCACAGCAGGCAGATGAGGCGATTCCGAGTTACAGAACCGCAGTCTCCGGTTTGCAGCTCCAGGAACTCCCCATAGGCCCAGGTGAGAGGACCCTACTCCGTGACGTCACCACCGGCCAGCCCCGTCCCGTCGTCCTGACAGTCTGGCGGCGCCGTGTTTTCGACTCCATTCATAACTTGGCGCATCCCTCCATCCGGACAACTGTCCGGATGGTTTCCAGCAGGTTTGTTTGGCACGGACTCCGCAAACAGGTCAGTGAACGGGCCAAAACGTGCATGCACTGCCAGACGGCCAAGGTGCAGCGGCACACCAAAGCCCCACCGTAGCAGTTCCATCCAGCCCACCGGCGTTTTGACCACATTCATGTGGATATCGTGGGCCCCCTGCCAGTGTTGCGAGGAGCGCGGCACCTCCTGACTATCGTGGACCGGTTCACAAGATGGCCAGAGGCGGTCCCGCTCACCGACACCACCTCCGAATCTTGCGCCCGAGCCCTGATCACCACCTGGATATCTCGCTTTGGTGTACCGGCCCACATTACCTCCGACAGAGGCGCCCAGTTCACCTCCAGCCTGTGGTCAGCTATGGCCAGACTTTTGGGGACTCAGCTGCACCACACAACTGCCTACCACCCACAGTCGAACGGGCTAATGGAGCGTTTCCACCATCACCTGAAGTCGGCCCTCATGGCCCACCTGCGAGGAGCCAACTGGGTGGACGAGCTTCCCTGGGTCCTACTCGGCATCCGCACAGCACCCAAAGACGACCTGCACGCCTCGTCGGCCGAGTTGGTATACGGCGCGCCCCTGGTCATCCCCGGGGAGTTCCTACCAGCCCCACGGGGGCAAGAGGAAGATCCCGCAGCAGTCCTGGGCAGACTACGCGAGAAGCTCAGTAACCTGGCCCCCATACCCACTTCACAACACAGGCGGAACCCGACCTGCGTACCCAAAGACCTGCAGAACTGTAAGTTTATGTTTGTACGAAGGGGCGGGCATCGGCCACCGCTGCAGCGGCCCTACGAGGGGCCATTTATGGTGATCCGGAACAACTGGTCCACGTTCGTGCTGGACGTTGGGGGGAAAGAGGAGGTTTTCACGGTGGACCAACTCAAACCGGCCCATGTGGACCTGGCGTAACCGGTCGAGTTTCCGGCACCTCGGCGCAGAGGCCGACCTCCCAAGCAGGTTCCGGCCCAGACTGTGGACATTAGGGGGGTGTATCGCCGGTTCTGGGGGGGGGGTTATGTGGCGACCCATTTCCTGGCACATCCGAACCGGCTCACAATTAGCCAGCTTTCCGGCTAAGGAAGATAGCCTACGGGGGTTTGCGAGCACAGAGCTTTGGAGCCTCTGCGCCACGGGGGGCAGGTTGAGGGAGGCTTAAAAGTGAGGCTGAGGATTTCGAATAAAGTTTTTTTCTTCGGCTGCAGTTACCGACTCCATGACGTAATTTTAGCGCTGCATGTAGAACACCGCGACAATAGTATTATATTAAAATAATATTATAATCCTCTTTTCTGCTGCACAGTTCAGATTTAAAGCAGCTTTAGACAAAAATCAGCACTTTAGCCCTTTAGATTACTCTTGAATACTAACCCTGTTATTATTGTATTGGAGTGTCTAGCTGTTTCTTGAATGGATCCAGGGTTCTGCTTTAATCAACATTTTTTGTGGAATATCATTCAACTGAAATAATTCTGTTCATCCTTTAGTGCTATAATGTTCTATGGTTCTAAATGCTCCCTGAGCTGCTGAACACTGTCAGCCTTTTGTGTTTTCTGCTGCACAGCAACTGGAATATTTTACTTACGTAAAGAAATACTATTAAGTATCAGTCTCCCTTGAATGTTGTTGTTTTACAAACTGAGTATACTTTCTCGATTTTGCTGAGTACCTCATGTTCCTCTCTCAGATTCCATAAGACTATAAGGCTTGAGAGCAGAATTAGGCATAAACACTACAGATTCAGAGCTGCGCCGCCAGGTCCTGAAGACCACCACACTGAGCCAGGTTAAATAAGGGACTTGAGCATCCGCGTTTTTTGGTATCCACAGGGGGACTCGGAACCAATCCCCCATGGATAAGGAGGGCTGACTGTATTTGCCCTATTTGATCACGAGCCTTCAAATACCCTGAAACCACATCCTTCATCTTCAACATCTTCCCAGTCAATGAAGTCAGGCTTACTGGCCTATAATATCCTTTCTTCTGCCTCTGGAAAGGCTACAAGAGCATTTCTAAAGAACGGAATGTTCATCAACCCACAATAAGAGAAATTGTCTACAAATGGAGGAAACTCAGTACTTGTTGCTACTCTCCCTACAAGTGGGCATCCTGCAAAGTCACACTAAGAGCACAACGTGCAATGTTGAAGGAGGTAATAATGAACCCAAGGGTAACAGCAAAAGATCTGCAGAAACCTCTAGAACTTGAAGTGCCTGTTCATGTGTCCACTGTAAGAAAACCCCTGAACAAGAATGCTGTTCATGGAAGGACACCACACACAAAAAATTGCTGTACACTCAAGATTGCAAAAGACAGCCTGGAGGTTCTGCAATGCTTCTGAATGTTCTGTGGACATATGAGACAAAAGTTGATCTCTTTGGCAAAAATGTACATTGCTACATTTGGAGGAGAAAGGGCACTACACACTAACACCAAAACCTCATCCCAACTGTGAAGCATGGTGGAAGGAGCACCACTGTTTGGGGCTGCTTTGCTACTTCAGGGCCAGGACCGCTTGCAATCAAGGAAGGAACAATAAATTCAAAAGTGTATCAAGTCATTTTGCAGAAAAATGTCAGAGTAGCAGTCCGTCACTTAAAGCTTAATAGAAGTTGGATAATGCAACAATACGATGATCCAAAAGACAAGAGTAAATCAACAAAAGAATGATCTAAAATGAAGAAAATTTGTGTTTTGGAATGGCTGAGTCAAAGTCCTGACCCTAATCCTATAGAAATGTTGTGGAAGGACCTGAATCAAGCAGTTCATACAAGGAAGCCCACAAACATCCCAGAGTTGAAGTATTTTTGTAGGGAGGAATGGCCTAAAATTCCTTCAAGCTGACGAGCAGGACTGATCAACAGTTACCGGAAAAGGTTAGTTGAAGCTATTGCTGTGCAAGGGTGTCACACCAGTTACTGAAAGCAAAGGTTCACATACCTTTTCCAACAAATCATTTTTCTCAATAAATAAATGAAAAAGGACAATATTTTTGTGCTATTTATTTAGTTGGGTTCTCTTTATCTAGTTTTAGGACATACATGAAGATCTGATCACAATTTAGACCATACTTATGCAGAAATAGGCAATTCTACAGGGTACACAAACTTTCTAGCACCACTGTAATTATCTTTACTCCACAATAATACTGATACATCTGAATTTAGCTTCTCCCTCTCAAATTGCAGGGTGAATTCTATCATATTATGGCTCCTAAGGGTTCCTTATCTTAAGCTCCCTAATCAAATCTGGTTCATTATACAACAATCTAGAATAGCTAATCTGGTGGGTTCAACCACAAGCTGCTCTAAAAAGCCATCTCGTATACATTCTACAAATTTCCCCCCTTGGGATACAGCAACAACCTAATTTTCCCTATCTGCCTGCATATTGAAATCTCCCAGGACTATTGTAACATTGTCCTTTTGGCATGCCTTTTCTATCTCCCATTGTAATTTGTAGCCCATATCCTGGCTACTATTCAGAGACATGTATATAACTCCCATTGGGGTCTTTTTACACTATTCAGTTTCTTAACTCTACGCACAAGTATTTTATATCTTCCGATCCTAGGTCACCTCTTTCTCGGAATCAGAATCAGGTTTATTATCCCCAGCATGTGACGTGAAATTTGTTAACTTAGCAGCAGCAGTTCAATGCAATACATAATCTAGCAGAGAGAGAAAATAAAATAAAATAAAATAAAAAATAAGCAAACAAATAAATCAATCATGTATATTAAAAAATGTGCAAAAACAGAAATACTGTATATTAAAAAAAAGTGAGGTGGGGTCCAAAGCTTCAAAGTCCATTCAAAAATCAGATGGCAGAGGAGAAGAAGCTGTTCCTGAATCGCTGAGTGTGTGCCTTCAGGTTTCTGTATCTCCTACCTGATGGTAACAGTGAGAAAAGGGCATGCCCTGAGTGCTGGTGGTCCTTCGTAATGGACGCTGCCTTTCTGAGACACCACTCCTTGAAGATGTCCTGGTTACTTTATAGGCTAGTGCCCAAGATGGAGCTGACTAGATTTACAACCTTCTGCAGCTTCTGTTGGTCCTGTGCAGTAGCCCCTCCATACCAGTGATGCAGCCTGTCAGAATGATCTCCACGGTACAACTATAGAAGTTTTTGAGTGTATTTGTTGACATGCCAAATCGCTTCAAATTCCTAATAAATTATAGCCACTATCTTGCCTTTTTTATGACTACATCAATGTGTTAGGACCAGGTTAGATCCTCAGAGATCTTGACACCCAGGAACTTGAAGCTGCTCACGCTCTCCACTTCTGATCCCTCTATGAGGATTGGTATGTATTCCTTTATCTTACCCTTCCTGAAGTCCACAATCAGCTCTTTCGTCTTACTGACATTGAGTAGCAGGTTGTTGCTGCGACACCATTCCACTAGTTGGCATATCTCGCTCCTGTACACCCTCTCATCACCACCTGAGATTCTACCAACAATGGTTGTATCATCAGCATATTTGAAGATGGTATTTGAACTATGCCTAGCCACAAAGTCATGTGTATACAGAGAGTACAGCAGCACACCCGTGAAATGCGCCAGTGTTGATAGTCAGTGAAGAGGATATGTTATCACCAATCCGCACAGACTGTGGTCTTCCGGTTAGGAAGTTGAGGATCCAATTACAGAGGTAGGTTCTACAACTTCTCAACCAGGATTGTGGGACTAATGGTATTAAATGCTGAGCTATAGTCAATGAACAGCATCCTGACGTAGGTGCTTGTGTTGTCTAGGTGGTCTAAAGCTACGTGAAGAGCCATGGAGATTGCATCTGCTGTTTACCTATTGTGACGATAGGCAAATTGCAATGGGTCCAGGTCCTTGCTGAGACAGGAGTTCAGGCACATCATAACCAACCTCTCACAGCATTTCAACACCGTTGATGTGAGAGTCCTTAAGGAAGCCCACATTATTTGATTTCATATTTTTTTAAACCAACAGAGCCATGCCACTCCCTCAGTCTACCTGCCTGTTCTGTTGATACGTGTATCCTTGGATGTTAAGCTCCTAACTAAAATCTTCTTTTAGCCATGACTCAGTGATGCCCATAACGTCATACCTGCCAGTCATTTGTTGTGCTACATGATAATCTACATTATTCCACGTACTGCAAGTATCAAATAGAACTTCAGATCTGTGACCCTTCTCAATTGTGTCTTCCTTTTACACTGCAACTTATCCCACTGACTACTATTTTGTCCTATCATCTGCCTGTCCTTCCTGACAGTCTCACTACACACTGCCTCTACTTGTAAACCAATAGCCTTATCAGTCCGGTTCCCATCCCCTTGCCAAATTAATTTAAATCCTCCCCAAAAACTGTAGCAAACCTGCCTGCAAGTTTATTGGTCCCTCTCTGGTTCATGTGTGACCATTCCCTTTTGTATAGGTCATACCTTCCCCCAGAAGAGATCTTAATGATCCAGAAATCTGAAACACTGCCCTCTACACCAGCTTCTCCCATGCACTCATCTGCCAAATCATGCTATTCTTACCCTGACTGGTGTGTGGCACAGGCAGCAAACCAGAGATTGCTGCCCTGGAGGTCCTGCATTTCAGCTTTTACCTAACTTCCTATATTCCCCACAGATTTTCTCTGGAGGGCCTAAATAACATGTCAATCTGCATATTTCTAACATCAAGAAGCAATTACTGCTCTCCACCAATTTAAGGGAAACCAATTAACATCATGGGAATTAAAATGAATCAAACTGTAAGATATTATACTTAACATGCAGATTATAAGAAAGTACATAGCAACTTTACTTTTTTGGTGGTTAAGATGGCTGGGCTTGTCATTGATCACTCTAATAAACTTCTACATAGGTACTGTTCCAAGATTTCATACATGTAGAAATACAAGAAGTTGCACAGAGTAGTGGACTCTGCCCAATTCATCATGGGCATATCACTCACCTCAACTGGTAGTACTGCATCTATAGAAGGCAACATCCATCATCAAAGATCCCCACCATATTGTCCATGCCATCTTCTCAAGGCTATCATCGCACCATAAGATCAGAATCCTTAAGTCCCACATCATCTGATTCAAGAGCAGCTACTTCCCTTCCCTTGACTTTAAACTTTGAGATTATGCATTTTAAAATACTTTGCCAAGTATATCTTAGACACCCTTCAAATGATTCATGAACAGATTACCCAAGATAATACAGATCATCAATTCAGGGCCCATGAAATGTCAAGACAAATACAGATAAAGATGAAGATGAAGCTTTGTTAAACACTTATCTATTGTCCTCGCTCAGCTGATGAATCTGAATTCTAATACGTTGATCAGAATTTGAAAGAGACAGTGAGAGTGACAATGATGCAGCATGTTCTCTAAGGCTACATCTGCACTAGACCAGATAATTTTGAAAATGCTGGTTTTGCGTAAAAACGATAGGTGTCCACACTATGCATTTCTGAAAATATCTCTATCCACACTGAAACTGAGATTTTGGCGGATCTCCTCCTCCTGCGCATGCGCAGGACACATCTACCGAAAACAAGCAACATGTTTGGTGTCGAATCTCACCGTAGAAGTGTGCGTTTGTGTAGCTACAGACTAGAAAAATTTAAAACGATGGACAGCTGTTGGCTCTCGCGCAGGAGAACTTAAAACTAAAAAAAATAACAAATACTGGAGCATACGGAGGTAACCGACAGGGAATTCACGGACTGTATGACCCGGCTGATGACAAACATTGAAAAACTGACTAACTCTGTTGCATTAATAAAGCACCTTGTTAAATGTATAAAACATGTCTGCATCAGTGTTATCTTGTTTCCATACAATGTTACATTAGGCTGTTACACATCTATTGTCAGAGAAGTACTTGCATAAATAGGTAAATCACCTTCATACGAGCAAGGACAGAAAACGGCAAAGTGAGTATACTTATTTATTCAGTAAGTTATGGGTCAAAGTATTTGGTGAGTACATTTCTAACTCTTCTGGCTTCAGTCTCGTTGCCATCTGTTCTGAAATTGTTAGGTTGTGTTCAAGAAAACAATGAAATAGCCCACTGCCGTCTGATAACATTTTCAAAAGTCTCCGGTTATGCTGTCTACACTGATCTGCCCGAGCAACGTTTTCAAAAATATCCACCTTGGAAAGCGTTTCTGAAAAGCTCTGGTTTTAGGGGATGAAAACGCCGTTTAGTGTGGACGGAGGGTAAAAACAAAGAGAAAAAGCTTTAGTTACGGATTTATCCGGAGTAGTGTGGATGTAGCCTAGATTTGACTCTTCAAAGTTCAGCATCAACAGTGGATCAGAGGACACATTGCTGACCAAGTCGAGGAGGATCCAAATGCCAGACTAAGTCAGCAGCAGATTGTGACTGGATCAAAAAAAAAAGTGCTTAACTTTATCCACATTAATCCCCCTATTGAAGATACATCTTTTTATGACAGTATTGTTCAGAACAAGCACAACACAATACTTGTTCCATGTCATGGTAGTGTAGCAGTTAGCGCAACACTATTACAGCTCGGGGGCTCGCAGTTCAACCCCAGCACCGTTGGTAAGGAACTTGAATGTTCTTTCCGTAACCACATGGGTTTCCTCCAGGTGTACTGGTTTCCTCCCACAGTCCAAAGATATATCAATTAGTAGGTTAATTTGTTGTGATTAATTGTACTGTGATTATACTAGGGTTAAATAGGTGAATTGCTGGATGGTGTGGCTCATTGGACTGGAAATAAATAAAAATAAAATAATTTTTGCAGGAAAAAAGTCCAAATTTCATACTCTCCAGTATCTTTTGGCTTGCAACACCATCATACTAAATAGAAATTTTGCGGGTATCAGCACCAGCAAACTGATTGTCTACTACAATCTGTAACTTCAATGCCTGGTATATTCCTACCTCTAAACACTCACTTCTTTAGTTATCTATTAATAATTTCTAAAGCTTCTTTAATCATCGTATATAGAGTCAATGATCATAAAACACTACACTAGTCCCAAAAACCTGCAACTGGACCATAGCCCTCGCATTCATCTACCTATCCAAATTACACTTAAATGTTAAAATTGACCCACATCCACCACTTGTGCTGGCAGCTCATCCCACACTCTCACCACCCTCTGAGTGAAGTTGTTCCCCCTCATCTTCTCCTTAAACATTTCACCTTTCACCCTCAACCCATGACCTCTAGTTGTAGTCTTACCAAAACTCAGTGGAAAAAGCCTGCTTGCATTTACCCAACTACACCCCTCATAACTTTGTATACCTCTTTCAAATCTCTCCCTATAACTCAGGCCTTGGCAACGTACTTAAAAATTTTCTCTTCACTCTTTCAATTTATATCTTTCCTGTAAGTAGGTGACAAAAACTGCACACAATACGCCAAATTAGGCCTTACCAACAACTTAAACAATTTCAACAAAACATCCTAACTCCTGTACTCAATATATTGATTTATGAAGGTGAATGTGCCAAAGATTTTCTTTACATCCCTATCTACTTGAATTGTCACTTTCAAAGAATTATGAATCTGCATTCCTAGATCCCTCTGTTCCACTGTGCCCTACCACTCACTGTGTAAGACCTACACTGGTTTGTCCAATGGAAGTGCAATACTCATACTGTCTGCATTAAATTTCATCCACCATTTTTCAGGCTATTTTTCCAGCTGGTCCAGATTCTGCTGCAAGCTTTCATCATCTTTCGCACTATCCCCTACATCTTCAATCTTAGTGTCACCTGCAAATTTGCTGATCCAGTTTACCACATTATCATCCTGATCATTAATTTTGAATGCAAACCACAACGGATGCAGCACTGATCCCTGTGCACACCATTACTCACAGAGCTCCAATCACACAGGCAACCATATACAACTGCGAAGTCAATGTCTAATCCAGTTTACTACCTTATCTTACATATCTGGTTATTGGAATATCTTCCAATAATTTTTCCACTACTGATGTCAGGTTCACTGACCTATAATCTCCTGCCATATTCAACTTGGAACATTAGCCCAACCATGCTCAACCTCTTGATTCCTAACCTTACATGTAGTCTAAACAACATGTTTCTCCACAACCACTCCATTTTCTGGCGCTCTGGTCCCATCTCTATGCAACTCTGGTTTAAACGCACCCCTCGCCCCTTGCAGCACCAGCAAACCTCCCCACTAGGATATTAGTTCCACTGCATTTCAAGTGCAAACCATCCCTTCTGTACAGGTCAAACCTTCTCTGGAGGAAATCCAAATATCCAGGAATCTGAAGCTCTCCCTCCTGCAACAACTACTTAGCCACGTGTTAAATTACATGATATTCCTATTTCTAGCCTCACTAGAACATGGTATGGGTAGCAATCATGAGATCTTAATCCTGGCGGTCCTGTCCTTTAACTTAGCACCAATAACCCTGAACTTTGAGGATCTTGTCACCTACTGTACCCAGGTCACTGGTACTAACATGGACCACAACCTCTAGTCGCGCACCCTCCCAATGAAGAATGCTATGGACTCGATCTAAGATGCCCCTGACCATTGCACCCAGGAGGCAAAACCAATCCAGGAATCTCATTCTCATCCACAGAATCTCTTTTCTGTTCTCCAAGCCAATGAATCCTCTATCATTACAGCTTGCCTCTTGCCCCCCTTTCCTTCTGAGCCACAGAGCCAGACTCAGTGCCAGAGATCCTCCTGGTAGGTCATTTCCCACCCCCCCCCCCCCAAAAACAGTATCCAAAGAGGTTCACTTATTACTGAGGGGAATGGCCAGAAAGGAACTCTGCACTGACTGTATAACTACCTCCTGGAACTCCTATCTATCACCTCCTCATTCTCCTGTATGAGCGGAAGGCCATCAAGCTACAACTCCAGTTCCTTAGCACAGTCTCTAAGGAGCTGCAATGCAGTGTGCTTCATGCAGATGTGGTAATCAGGGACACTGGAGGTCTCCCAAAGTGCCCACATCTCAAACAAGGAGAGACCACTAACTCTGGACCCATTTCCAGCACACTAGTTATGTACTAACAGAAAATAAAACTTGCTGGAAACTTACCGAGAGCCTGGTTTTGAGCTCACCCAAGCCTGTTCTCGCCGAAACCAGACCACCATAACACTGTCCCACTCCAACATTATTCTTCATATGAATGTATTTTGTTCTGTCAAATATTGCCCTTAGTCTCTTAGTAAACCACAAGTGAATCACTTTTCTCTTAGAACATCTTGCTTCTCAGAGGAATTAACATTTGTTGACAAATATGAAATACTTATTTAAATGTTACTTTGCCAATCTTCGTCATCTGAATCTTCAACTCTATGTAAGTCACTGGAATCAAGACTCTGGTTTCTGACTTTTTTTTTGCTCCTTATTATCTCTTATTTTCATTATCTCTAATTCAATGTCTATTCTTCAAGTCAAAATCACCACTGCCTTTATGTCATTCTTTATTAAGTTAGTGCAAACCTGAGGTTTGTTTTCATTTTTCTCCTTATTTTCTCTTTTTAAATGATCAGCTCCCTAAGTATTAAATTCCCAACTTTGATCACCACACCATCACTTCTCTATTGACTATTTGATTAAACTTATTCTATTCTATTCTGGCCAATGATTCATCTAATTACATAAACTTTATTTATTTTATTTTCTCGATAACATGGTGGAGTTTCTGATACACTATTCACCATTAAACCTGCTCTCTCTGCCTGATATACACCATTTCTGATTATCCAAATTACTAATTTACTCAATAATTTTGAATTTTTTTCTTTAAATCTATAGTTTTTCTTTCACCTGAATCAGTAAACATTTGGTTTAAAGAAGCAATAAATAGAACTTCTCAGTTGCAACAACAAGCAATAATGCTAAAGATTTGAAATTATCAGCAGTAGTACCACAAATGACACAGATATTTACAGATCTTCGTTATTTATTTCAAAGGTGGTGGTACCTTGGGCATCAAAAGGTGGGAGAAGAATTTGGTCGGAAGGGAGCAAACTGAAAGGCTATCTGAGAAAGTTATCAGACAGACATAGTGTGAGAGAGAGAGGCAAAGAAACAGAGGACAGAGGGAAATAGAAAAGGTAGGGGGGGAGAGAGGGGGGCATCAGAGATAGAGGAATAGGGAAAGAGTGTCAGAAAGACACACACATGTGGAAACAAAGAAATAAGAGGAACAGAAAGGCACATAGAGATAGACATAATGATAGAGATGTACAGGGTAAAGGAAATTACAAGATAAGGAAATGAAGGGAAACACAGAGACATGGTTACATCATGGCCAGTCAAAACAGAGCAAATCACTTAATTTCACAATATTCACAGAGCCGTAAAAATTTTTGAGAGGAGCAAAAATTGGGCAAAAATGCGAAAACAGACCACAACAGTTCAAATTATTTCTGCTGACCCAGTTCTTAACTGATAGCAAAACAATCAAAATATAATGTGCTGAGTTATGAAATTGACATTTCAAAATATTTAAAATCAGTTATCAAATGGCTAAAGTCAGTTTTTACAGTTACATGATTTTCCATATTGTGATTATTCTGCTAAATTGGCATTGGTTTGATTTTATTTGGCTTAGTTTCATATAAACATGGAAAATCTATGACATGGAAGATCATTTGACCCACCATATTGCGACAGAGAAAAGCATTCTGCAAACTAATGGCACATTCCCGCAGGTGGTCTGTAGACCTGCATATCACACTCTTCAAGAGCACATCCACTGCCTTTTAAATTTTTATCCCTGCCACCTTTTCAGACAGTGGCTTCCAGATCCCTACCATCCTCATGTTCCAAAATAAAACTCTGACCTGTTCCGTAATTCCAAATGGCTTCAGATTTCCTGTCTAAGCAATGTCTTTCTAAATGTACTTTACACTCTCTGCAGTTTAAACACATCCTTCACAAGTAAGTAAAAGTCAATAAAAGATAATCAAGATATACAGTGTACTACAGTAGTCAACATTCACAGAGCACCAATCCAATTTGGTTTTTAGACCAACAATACACCAGGGATACAACAAGATGATACTGGTACAGTTATGTCATAGAATTGTTACAGGACAGGAGACTGCCATTTCACCCAGCAATCTCTCCTTTGCTAACAAATGCATATTGCTAGCGGTATTACATTTATTGAATCTCTTATCATTTCACCACCCAGGAGGAAAATAGCTTATTGATTACCTTAACTTACAAAAATTGAATCAAACCACTGATTCTGCATTCATTCAGAATAGGAATTAAGTTATTGCATTTGCTATAAACTATATACACATAGTATTTATTTCTATATAGAACTTGAGTCACTCGCATACTTAGATTTTAAAATAGATATTAAAGTTAGCATGTTTATAGTAATCTTCTAACCCATTCCTGCACAACTAATACTCATTTGTCGATGTTTCCTCATACCAATACCCACACGGTCGATGCTTCAGGCCAAAGACTCTTCATCATGAAGGTTCTTGGACTGAAACGTCGACTGTTTATCCCCATCCGTACATGCTGCCTGACCTGCTGAGCTCCTCCAGTTGTGTGTGTATTGCTCTAGATTTCCAGCATCTGCAGTACCTCTTGTGTCAATGATACTCATTAATCTTCTTCCAAATTTAACAATAGCTGATTCATCAAAAGTGAAATACAGTTCTTTACTACAAACATATACAGACATATCAGCTGTCCAACACAACAATGAAACTGGGAAAAAAAACTTGTACTTGCTGTCATAAAATGAAGCACGTAAATATCATAATGTTATTACATACTATCTGTATGTAAGTTACTGTGATTCAGAATTTTAAAACTTTCAATAAATTGAGTAATGGGATTGATTTCCTGTTGAATTTTACAGAAAATCATTCATTAAAACCTTCTTACATTCTTGTTATTAAATTTGCATATCTGTACATATCTCTTCTTTATTTTCAAGCTCTTTTGCCCTTTCAATCATGAAGCATATTACTCCTCTGTCACCACAAAGCAGTTCCTAACAACAGGGAACCCAGCTGGGAAAGGAAGAGGGCAGCAGGCTCATACATTAACATAATAATCCAACTGTGTTCCCATAAGCCCTCAAGGCAGACAGCATATTAGCTCGCCCTCCTGTGCTGGCCCTGGCTGGAGCTGCCTCATCACCTTCCTGTCAACCTGTAGCACTCACAGTCTACTCAAAGGTAGCAGATGATACAATATCATGATCATCTATCAGTGTGCTAATAATACAAATAGATCCCCTGTATTTTATTAAAAATAACAAAAAGTGATCACAGGCTACCAGGAGAAATACACTGAAGTTGCCAAGTAATTAACAGGTCAACAGTAAGAGGCTTTTTACAATATTATAAGCTTCCTCATTTTTGACTATATCATTAATTCTTCAAATACTCAATGCTCTACCTAATTTTTAAAAATAGCTTTCTTTTACACACATTCTCTGTGAAAACTGTGGACTGCTCACATCCACATCTAATGATTACTGAACTGCAAAAGTATACAGGTTATTTAAAGTAGTCTATGGTTTTAAAATAAATTTAAAATGTATGTACAGCACATTTAGTTGGAGAAATCTTGCTGAATTTCTTGAAGTCTTAAATGAAATTAGATGCCTGATTACATGGAATGTACGTGATAAGTTCCACCTGATTACACATATAATGGTTAGTCAATTTTTTGCAAAATATCTTTGTATAATATTTGGAGGGTGCTTATATGGATTCATGCTGTTACCAGCACCGATGAGTTTATCTGTAGCAAGTCTATAATCTCTTCTTCCTATTCTTCCCTCAAAGTGCTCCTTACTACCTAATCATCACAATCAGTATCTCCTTTTATAGGTCAATATCCATTTGACTGATTCACAATCAAGTGGAATTACAAACCCATTAATTGCCATGGAAGATTTTTTCACAGTAAAACTACTGTAGTGCTGTTCAGTGGGTGCCATTTAAATTCAATTATACTCTATTATAAAAATTCTTGCTGCAGTAAAAATGTGCATACTTTGTGGTATTTGCAGATGCCCTTATTTTTGGCACCAATCAAAAAGAAGTCCTAGATCTCTTGGATGTGTACACTTCTCATAGTCCCTCTTACAAATAATGGAATATATTATAATGGAACAACTATAACTAATAGATTAGTTTCAAAACAATTTTTAATACCCTTGCCAAGAGGAACAGCAGTCAACCACCAACCCTATAGACATTTCAAACACTATCTCTGCTTTTCCTGAAAAAAACTCATAGGGCAGAATTGTGCTGCCCCATCTGACCACCAATATATTGCTGGACTCATCAGGGAGTCCAATGGTGGAGAAGTAACTCCTTGAAATGGGGACTGGACATCATATCAACTTTATGCTGAGGACTAGGGAAAAGGTAAATGCAGGTAAGTGTTTTACTTATATGACTGTATTTTAATGCTTTAAATTGTTTATTAACATTTTAATTGGTTTTAACTAGACTCCATTTAAAAAATGTATTTTAAATTATTTACATTCATTTTGATAGATTTTAAATGTTCTGTATCTCAGAGATATATACATATTATTAAAATATCTTTTATAAATTCATCAGCCTGCACACTGTCAAAGATTGCCATAGTGTTGCAAAGGCTCAGGATAAGAAAACTCACAGGATCTATTTGGCCTTCTGCATCTCAAAGAAGTATGGGCAGGTAGTTGTATAGAAAAAGTATACAAATAGGGTAATGGGGGGGATAGTCATGGGGAATTTAAATATGCAGGTAGTTTGGGAAAATCAGGTTGGTGCTGAAATCCAAGAGAAGGAATTTGTAGAATGTCTATGAGATGGCTTTTTACAGAGGCTTATGGTTGAACACACTAGGGAAAAGGCAATTCTGGATTGGGTGTTGTGTGCTAGATCAGAATTGAATGAGGATCCTGGGGTAGGGGAGCCCTTGGGAGACAGTGATCATGGATCATGGGTGCAATTCACCCTGCAGTTTGGAAGGGGGGAGGCCGGGATCAGGTGCGTTTAAGAGTTGCAGTAGAGTGGAGTGAATACCTAAAGATAGTTACAAATTCCTATTGTTACAAAAGGAGCA
This sequence comes from Hypanus sabinus, assembly GCF_030144855.1. Classification (NCBI taxonomy): domain Eukaryota; kingdom Metazoa; phylum Chordata; class Chondrichthyes; order Myliobatiformes; family Dasyatidae; genus Hypanus; species Hypanus sabinus. Next base: position 117,379,456 of record NC_082708.1, read on the forward strand.
AACAATTTCAAACATAAAAAAGTGCTCAGCATTAGTTCCATCCATATGATAGACCGTTCTTTGTAAATTTGATGGTCAGATTCCAATGGTGCTCAGCCTTGCAGCAGATAATGTTACCATGAGACAGATAAATTTCTTGGTAAATGTGTATTATCGTAGGTTTATAAAGTTAGGGGGATGAATAAAAGACAATTAATTAGATTTTCTTCATAATAAAAAAACATGGAAACTTCATGATCTCCATCTGTTATGTATTGGGGGTTACGAACAGAGAAACACAAATACTTTAGATAAAGAAGCAGTATAAAAAGTAGTTACAATAGCTCAGTGAGTTGTCAATAAATTAAATAAATAAAACCTACTCTTACTCCAATTTCGGGTAACCCACATCTTCTGTGCTCCTTTCCCAGTCCACTCATATCATCTTAACAGTGTCACACGTCAACAAGAGTGAATCTGCAAATGCTGGAAATAAATAAAGAAAAAACAAAAACACAAAATGCTGGCAGGCCAGACACCATCTATGGGAGGAGGTAGTGACGACGTTTTGGGCCAAAACCCTTCATCAGGAGTCACTTCATCACACGTCACTTTGTTTCATTTTACAGGAAATATGGATACCATGCCTTAAGAAGGCATTTATAAAACAATAAAAGATCTTATTATGGTGTTACTAATAATAATTAATGGTACTTGATTTTTCTGAGCACCTTACTAAAAACTCTTAACCAAGAACATTAAGTTCACTGCACTCTCAGATATTTTGAAATGATAATTTTAAGCATGATTTAAGATACGAGCCAAAACAACCCAGGTCAAATTTGTAGAGAGAAAATCTCAAAACATACAAGTGTCTTGCTACTCATCTCTCCATCGTGTATCAAGTAGGGAAGAAGGGTGCTAAAAGAGAAATATGATTTATATGATGCCAATTAGAATGTCCCTCCCTTTATTCATTATCAAGATGGTTACTGTCCAGCAACTCCACGACAGGACTCTTCAGGAATCTATTTAAATAAACTGGGTACTAGTTGTAAGAAGCCCCTTTCTCTGCCTCGTTTCATCTGTTATCAACTGCACATTTAACCCCCTGGGCCTCTTATTCCCGCTATCTACCTCCACTCTTCCTTGCCTACTTCTGCCCATCATCCTCCTCAACTGGTTCCACCTATTGTCTGCCAATTCCTAACTCACCCCCTCTATCAATTCTTTATACTAGCTATCTCAACCCAAAATGCTGATTATCCTTCTTCCTCAAGTCAACGACCTAAGAATGAGGGATGTAAATTTCAGTAGCATTAAGGAACTTGCAGAAGTTCATTAAGAGAGGCTCTTTGCCAGTAAAGGAGCATTTGACAAATGAAGGTTTTCTGAAGTGAGATACAAAGAATTCAGTGCCACCATATTTCTGTTGGAGAGAAGGACATGGCTGGCATGTTTAGGGAACCTTGCTTGACAAGGAATATTAAGGGTCTGGTAGGAAAAGGAAGTATAGGCAATGTACAGCTAGGATTACATGATTCTTTTGGGGAGTATAAATGATGTAAGAATACACATAAAAGAGAAATTAGGAGGGCAAAAAGGGGATACAAGCAATTAATCTGCTGAAGGAACTCAGCACACTGAACAGTAATTGATGCAGAGAAATGAATTCAGTAATTTCAGTCTCAATCTTGTTTCAAATTTGCATGCATGCAAGGATGTAATTAACCTAGAAAGGGAGCAGAAAAGAATCACAAGACAATTGCCTGGATTGCAGGGTTTGAGTTATCAGGACAGATTAGAAGGAGTGGATTGGGACAGTTTGTTTTCTGGGAAGGATGTAATAGAGAAATGGAGGTCATTTAAAGGTGAAATTTTGAAGGTTCCTGTTAGGTTGAAAGGAAAGGTTAAAAGTTTGAGAGAGCCATGGTTTTCAAGGGATATTGGAAACTTGGTTCGGAAAAAGAGGGAGATCTATAATAAATATCAGCAGCATGGAGTAAATGAGGTGCTCGAGGAATATAAAGAATGTAAAAAGAATCTTAATTAAGAAATCAGAAAAGCTAAAAGAAGATACGAGGTTGCTTTGGCAGGTAAGGTGAAAATAAATCCAAAGAGTTTCTACAGTTATAATAATAGCAAAAGGATAGTGAGGGATAAAATTGGTCCCTTAGAGAATCAGCTATGTGCAGAGCCAAAAGAGATGGGGGAGATTTTGAACAATTTCTTTTCTTCGGTATTCACTAAGGAGAAGGATATTGAATAGCGTAAGGTAAGGGAAACAAGTAGGGTAGTTATGGAAACTATGATGATTAAGGATGAGGAAGTACTGGCACTTTTAAAGAATATAAAAGTGGATAAGTCTCCAGGTCCTGACAGCATATTCCCTAGGACCTTGAGGGAAGTTAGTGTAGAAATAGCAGGGGCTCAGACAGAAATATTTCAAATGTCATTAGAGACGGGGATGGTACCGGAGGATTGGTGTATTGCTCATGTGGTTCCATTGTATAAAAAGGGTTCTAAGAGTAAACCTAGCAATAATAGGCCTGTAAGTTTGATGTCAGTGGTGGGTAAATTAATGGAAAGTATTCTTAGAGATGGTAAATATAATTATCTGGATAGACAGAGTCTGATTAGGAACAGTCAACATGGATTTGTGCATGGAAGGTCATGTTTGACAAATCTTATTGAATTTTTTGAAGAGGTTACGAGGGAAGTTGACGACAGTAAAGCAGTGGATGTGTCTATATGGACTTCAGAAAGGCCATTGACACGGTTCCACACGGAAGGTTAGTTAGGAAGGTTCAATCATTAGGTATTAATATTGAATTGGTAAAATGGATTCAACAGTGGCTGGATGGGAGATGCCAGAGAGTAGTGGTGGATAACTGTCAGGTTGGAGGCCGGTGACTAGTGGTGTGCCTCAGGGATCTGTACTGGGTCCAATGTTGTTTATAATATACATTAATGATCTGGATGATGGGATGGTAAATTGGATTAGTAAGTATGCAGATGATACCAAGATACATGGTGTTGTGGATAATTAAGTAGATTTTCAAAGCTTGCAGAGAGATTTAGGCCAGTTAGAAGAGTGGGCTGAAAGATGGCAGATGGAGTTTAATGCTGATAAGTGTAAGGTGCAACATTTTGGTAGGAATAATCAAAATAGGACATACATGGTAAATGGTAGGGCATTGAGGAATGCAGTAGAACAGAGTGATCTAGGAATAATGGTGCATAGTTCCCTGAAGGTGGAATCTCATGTGGATAGGGTGGTGAAGAAAGCTTTTGGTAGGCTGGCCTTTATAAATCAGAGCATTAAGTATAGGAGTTGGGATATAATGTTAAAATTATACAAGGCATTGGTGAGGCCAAACTTAGAGTACTGTGTGCAGTTCTGGTCACTGAATTATAGGAAAGATGTCAACAAAATAGAGAGTACAGACGAGATTTACTAGAATGTTACCTGGGTTTCAGCACCTAAGTTACAGAGAAAGGTTGAACAAGTTAGGTCTTTATTCTTTGGAGCGTAGAAGGATGAGGGGGGACTTGATACAGGTATTTAAAATTATGAGGGGGATAGACAGAGTTGACATGGATAGGTTTTTTCCATTGAGAGTAGGGGAGATTCAAACAAGTGGACATGAGTTGAGAGTTAAGGGGCAAAAGTTTAGGGGTAACACAAGGGGGAAGTTCTTTATTCAGAGATTGGTAGCTATGTGGAACAATCTTCCAGTAGAAGTGGTAGAGGCAGGTTTGATTGTGTCATTTAAAAAATATTGGATAGGTATATGAACAGGAAAGGAATGGAGGGTCATGGGCTGAGTGTGGGTAGGTGGGACAAAGTGAGAGTAAGCGTTCGGCACGGATTAGAAGGGCCAAGATGGCCTGTTTCTGTGCTGTAATTGTTATATGATTATAGATAGGTTGGATTTGTTTGCCCTGGAGCAAAGGAAGCCAAGATGTGACATGATAGAGGCTTATAAAATTATGAGAGGCATAAATAAGGTGGACAGTCTGTTTTCCACAACAGGGGTGTTGTAAACTACAAGACACGGGCTTAAGGTGAGAGGGAAGAGATTTAAAAGCAATTTGTGAGTTAAATTTTTTACACAAATAGTGTTGGAATCTGAAACAAGCTACCAGATGAGGTGGCTGAGGCAGGAACGGTAACAATACTTCAGTGATACATGGACAGATATTTACATAAATCAGTGGGAAATGAGAAACAAGAGATTCGGCAGATGCTGGAAATTTTGAGTAACACACAAAAATGCTGGGAAACTCAGCAAGCCAGGCAGTAAATTTGGAGCGGAATAAATAATGCTTCGAGCTAAGACCCTTTATCGGGACTGGTAAAGGAAGGGGGCAAGAGCTACCATAAGAAGGTGGGGCAGGGAAAGGAGTACAAGGTGGCAGGTGATACAGGTGACCATGTCCGGGTGAAGGTGGTGGGGGAGAGAGAGGGAATAAAGTAAGAAACTGAGAGGAAATAGGGGACTCAGGGATTCCCAACCTAGAGTCAACAAAACCCTGGCTTAATGGTATTGGTCCATGGCATAAAAAAGGTTGGCAACCCCTGAAGTAGGTGGAAGGGATAAAGGGCTGAAAAAGAAGGCAACTAATAGCAGAGGGCAGTGGACCATGGAAGAGAGGGAAGGAGATGGAGAAACAGAAGGAGATGATGGGCAGGTGAGAAGAGAAAAGGTGAAAGGGTAACCAAAATGGGGAGTGAAAAAAAAAGGTGTGGAGGTAATTACCAAAAGTTCGAGAAATTGATGTTCGTGCCATCAGGATTGCAGCTACACAGACGGAATATGAGGTATTACTCCTCCAACCTGAGTGTGGGCAAGCAGTCCCCAATCCATGTCGAATCTCACCGATGTGGAGGAGGCTGCACTGGGAGCACTGGATACAGTGGATGATCCAGACAGACTTACAGGTGAAGTGTTGCCTCACCTGGATGGACTCTTTGGGGACCTAAACAGTGGTGAGGGAAATATGTGTAGCACTTGTCCTCTTTTCACTTGTCCTCAGTGCCTGAAGGTAGATATGTGAGGAGGGATGAGTGGCCAAAGGAGTCATGTAGAGAGTGATCCCTACTGAAAGTGGCGAGTAGATGTGGGGGAGGAGGGAAAGATTGCTTAGTAATAGGATCCTGTTGAAGATGGTGGAAGTTATGGAGAATTATGTGCTGGATACAGAGACTTGTGGGGTAGAAGATAAAGACAAGGGCAACCCTATCCCAGATATAACAAAGGAAGGATGGGGTATGGGCAGATGTGCAGGAAATGGTGGAGATACGGACAAGAATAGCATTGAGCATCAACAGTGATAAAAGGAATTGGAAATTAATCCAGGAAAGTGGGATTAGTATATACAGACATGATGGTCAGCATGGACCACGCTGTACAACTCGGTGTCTTAAAGATGAAAAGAGTGCAGGAAGAAAGAAACATCACTGATGAAATCACCAGTCTTATTGAGGAATCAGATGGATGTTCCCAATGATTAGACAGTTCCTTGTACTTCTCAAATTATTTTTAAGAAAAAGCAAAGAGCTGAATTCTCATCCCCATAGGGATAATTAGCATTCTCATTTTCATATCAGATCATGATCTTGTGACCATCTAGCTCAGATCTCTTCAGACCTTCCAATCAATATTATTATAAGCTTTATTCTACACCCTATCTTCATTATATGCGTCTTCAGACAACGCAGATTCAGTTATGCGTCAAACCTATTTCTACCAACTTCTCCTTATATGCATTCAAAACTCAGTTATGGGAGGCTGTTGGGACGAGAGGCACTGCTTTCCCACCAGTACAAGTCACATGCACACGCTTCACAGTCTCACTCCCGCCAGTCTCACATTGGTTTTGGCAGCGTGTGGATGTGCTATCTTGTGCTCTTAAACTTTTGTTGTTATTACCTACGGTGCACTGATTTTGTGCTTGAAATGTTTAACTATGCCTCCTAAGCGTCCTGGGCTATCAGCCAAGCAGCACAGAACTGCTTTAACACCTGAAAAAAGGTTGGAAGTTATAAACAGGGCCACGTCAGGTGAAAGTAACACAGCTCTGGGATGCTACCTCGGCCTGGGCGAGTCCACGATCAGAAACATAAAGAAAAATGCTGAGAACATAAAAAGTGCAGTGATTGATTCATCACAAGTGCCTTCAAAGATTGTTACCAAAGTGCGTAACCCGATTATGACAAAAATGGAGAAAATGTTGAGTTTGTATATTGAGCATGAATCAAAGAAAAAAACAACACTCAGTTCTGATCATCTTCGTGTGAAAGCTTTGGAAATTTATCGTCGCCTTTGTTCAGAGGCTAGTGAGGAAGTGTCGTGATATTGTTAGCTTTAATGCAAGTAGGGCGTGGTTTTCTAAGTTTGTTAATCATCACAGGCTTCACAAGTTGGCTGTGCGTGGTTAGCAAGCTAGTGCTGACCGCGAAGCTACTGAACACTACCCTTTGCAGCTGCGGGCTATGATAGCTGAGTTAGGCATCACACCAAAGTAGGTGTTTAATGCAGACAAGACTGGGCTTTTTTGGAAGTGTATGCCAAAACACACTTACATAAGTAAGGATGAAAAGACTGCGTTAACTTTCTATGATTTATTATGTTGAATATTACCTTAAATTAATGAAATACGAATGTTGCCTTGTGGTATTGCTTTTGAGTCTTATTGGTATGAAAATGTGAATAAATTTCAGATAAAACGTATTTAGGAAGCCCTCCAGAATGCATCCCTATTTTCTCTATTTAAATACTTATTCACATTATGCACTTTCCATACTATGCATCGACTGCAAGAAACGTATCCCCCGCATATAATGAGGATAGGGTGTAGTTGTGTAAGGACATGGTGTCATTGTGCTAATCTTGCAAGCCTACTGGGAAAATAAACTATAGGGCAAATGGGGTATTCCTGTATTAGGACTTTTTGGCAGAAGTAAAGGGTAGGTTAAGCAAGGAACTAATGCTTGATAGATGAAGAGCTAAAGAAAAGGTCAAGTCCAGTAGGAAAACCTTTTTTCAAGATGGTGCCAGCAATCATTGGTAAGATTGTGTGGGCTGCAGAAAATTGTTCCAAAAATGTATCACAGCCTGGTAAGGAAACACCAATACCCTAGAATGGAAAATTCTACAAATGTAGTCGATATGGCCAATCTATCAAGCCCTCCCAACCACTGAGCACATCTCATGAAACACTGCCATTGGAAAGCTGCATCCATCATCAGGGACCTCAACCACCCAGGACATGCTTTCTTCTCGCTGCTTGCATCAGAAAGATACAAGAGCCTTAAGTCTCGCGCCACCAAGTTTAGGAACAGTTACTACCGCTCAACCATCAGGCTCTTGAACAAAGGGGATAACTTCACTTGCCCCATCAATGAAGTGTTCCCACAATGTATGGACTCACTTTCAAGGACTCATCATCTCCTGTTCTTGATATTTTTTGCTTATTTATTTATATTATTGTTTCTTCTTTTTGCATTTGCAGTTTGTGTCTTCTGCACTCTGGCTGAAAGCTCTAGTTTGGTGGCTATTCATTGATTCTGTCATATTTACTATCCTATAGATTTGTTGACTATGCCCACAGGAAAATGAATTCCAGGGTTGTACATGACCAATGGAAAATAGTGCTGGAGAAATAGTAATGGGGGACAAAGAAATGGCAGATGGACTTAAGTATATTTCATCAGTCTTCACTGTAGAAGGTACTAGCAGTATACCAAAAATTCAAGGGTGTCAGGGAGTAGAAGTGAGTGTAGTTGCAATTACTAAGGAGAAGGAGTTTGTGAAGTTGAAAGGTCTGAAGGAAGCTACATAGGTCACCTGGATTATATGGACTACACTCCAGAGCTCTGAAAGTGGTAACTGAAGAGACTGTGGAGGCATTAGTAATGATCTTTCAAGAATCACTTGATTCTAGAATGGTTCCTGAGGCCTCAAAATTTGCAAATATCACTGCACCCTTTAAGAAGGGAGGGAGGCAGAAGGAAGAATCTTATAGGCTGACCAGTGGTTGGCAAGATGTTAAGAGTCCATCATTAATGATGAGGTTTTGGGTATTGGACATAGGTGATAAAAACAGGTCAAAATCAGCATGGTTTCCATAAGGGGAAATATTGCCTGACACATCTGTTAGAATTCCGTAAGAAAATAATAGGCTGGATAGATAAAGGAAAGTAAGAAGATGTTGTTTGCTTGATTTTCAGAAGGCTTTTGGCAAAATCCCGCTCATGAGGCTGTTAAACAAGGTAAGAGTCCATGGTATTACAGGAAAGATACTAACATAGATAGGTGAACATGGCATAGGTCAAAGTGTGGGAATAAAGGGGCTTTTATGGTTGGCTGTAGGTGTCAATGTTGAGACTACTTCTTTTCATGTTATATGTCAATGATCTGGATGATGGAATTAGTGGCTTTTTGGCCATGTTTGAAGATGGTACAAAGATAGGTGGACAGGTAGGCAGTGTTGAGGAAGCAGAGAGTCTGCAGAAGAACTTACACAGATTACGAGAATGAGCAAAGAGGTATCAGGTGGAATAGAATGTCCGGAAGAGTATGGTCATGCACTTTGGTAGAAAGAATAAAGGTGTAGACCAGGGATTCCCAACCTTTTTTATGCCATGGACCAATAGCAGTAAGCAAGAGGTCTGCCAACACCAGGCTGGGAATCCGTGGTATGGAGTATACTCTAAACAGAGCAAATTTAGAAATCAGAGGTGCAAAGGGACTTGGGAGTCCTAGTGCAGGATTTCCTAAAGGTCAACTTGCAGGGTGATTTGACAGAAAGGAAGGCAAATACAATGTCAGCATTCAAGAGGACTAAAACATAAAAGCAAGGGTGTAATATTGAAAGGCCAGATGCAAAGGAACGTGTGGCTGTATATTAACTGTGGTAGTTTGCAGCACACAAATATATATGACAGCTGGCTAAATGTTTCTTTACCATGGTTGACAATTATGTTTTCTTTAAATGCACAAGGTAGCTATTTATATTCCTAATTAAGGTTGGCTTCAGCAGGACAACAGTCCTGACTCTACGTGTTTTATAAATTTATAGATTGCAAACGTGACAATAAAGACAACTATAGCCAGGACCACTGATGGACCATTAATGTTAGAGACTGCATTCAATGTACAGCCGATATGCAACACCAGAAAAATACGCACAGATGCAGAAGGTGCATCTTCTCCTTTATATCCTCTTACATTGAACAAGAATCATCAAGCTGCCTGTTCAGTCATGGAATGCCATTTTAAAACTTCATTTTGCTACTTCTCAGTAGCTAAAGGAATGAGGTCCAAAGGCAACACAATGAATGTCGCAAGACCATCACATATGCAATTAAACAAGTTATCTGTAAACTGAAGATGAGCCTCTGGGGCCTAGGCAGAACCAAAGATACCACTTATGGACCATCAGCATCTCCTGTACTCTTGATAATATTGTGCAGAACTGTGTTTAGACCTCTACGTAAAACGAGCACATTTGTTAAAATATATTTATTACAGCCCACATTTCTTTTCTAATATAGTTTGAATTTGTACTTGACTGACAAAGCTGGCTCAGTTTTTATTGGAATTTACACATTTTTTAAAAAATGATATGCCACTTTACAGATTGCTGAAACTGGTAAACTTTTATATATGATTAAATAATCAAATTTGCAATAATTCTTGAGTATTTAATAAAACTCTGTATTCATTTTTAATATTTATTGAAGTACTATATATGTAAAACATTTTGTCCTATTAAATATTAACAGTTGGGTAAGACTTGGGTATTTATAATAGTTGCTTTCAGATAAAATTAGTGGCTTCTTGTATTTATTACTCCTGGAGGATTTTTCAGGACGTTTCTCAGACGTTATGAGCAAAATATGCAAATATTTGAACTGTAACTCCTTGGTTTACAAATCGGCAAAATGACTGCCTATTAATCTTTAGTCTTTAGACTAAGAATATATGGTTCATCTTGTTTTTGTAATGTGCACTACCAATAGCCAATTGTGCCTTGTGAACCTTGAAGCATTATAGTGTAATTACTTTCACTTTATAAATGTGTCTAAGAAGATTATACTTATTTCATGAAAACCTAGCTGTTTGAAATTCTTTATTAACATGCAAAAGTGTTCAGATGATTTATATATTTTAAGATACTCATTTAATATGGCTCTGAAATGCAGTATCATGATATTTTGAAATCACTGCATCCCTGGAGAAGAAAAGCTGCAAGGCCCCCTGTCGACAAATGAACACAATTTTTAAACTATAATCCATTGAAATGCACAAGTAATTCTTTTTTTCTGTGAGGACACTCCCTGCCTAGTGTCACTATATGTGCTCTCATGGGATGAAATCAGCCAATAACAACCAAATCGCCAGATGTCAGGTTTATCAGAAATCCCAAAGGCCAATCAATGGAACAGCAGCATTTGCTGTGGGCAGAAGATCAAAGATTTCTGATCATTTCTTTGGGGCATTTTGTATGTTGCTCATCTTTCAGTTCACATTCACAGACAGAATTAAATACATTAACTCAAAGATCAGTGAAAATTTAAACCATCGTTGTTTCATAATTTAAAAAATTAACTATCCATACCTTCTACAACAACAGATTACCAAAATTTTCATTGTATAGTTGAATATTATTTGTATTTCTATTTTTCTACTTAAAAGCCACTACACTAACAACAATTTGCCTTATTAAGTAATTCATTGCAATATGATACAAGGTTTTTCATTCCTTGCTCCCTCCCCATGTGCAAAATGTAATTTAAAACAGAGCAAACTAAATGAGCAAAATCTTTTTCTGGGGATTTGGTAAAACTGGTAAATCTAACGTAGAATGGGAGACTGCTTCACTGAGCGCCTACGGTCCGTCTGCCAGAAAAAAAGTGGGATCTCTCAATGGCTACCCATTTTAATTCCACTTCCCAGTCCCATTCCAATATGTCAGTCCACAGCCCCCCTCTACTGTCACGAAAAGGTCGCACTCAAACTGGAGGAGCAACCATCCGGGTAGCCTCCAACCTGATGGCATGAACATTGATTTCTCAAACTTCTGGTAATTCCCTATTCCTTTTTCCCTCTCTCACCTATCTCCATACCCGTCCATCACCTCCCCCAGTGCTCCTCCCCCTTTTCTTTCTTCCATGGCCTCTGTCATCTCCTATCAGATTTGCCCTTCTCCAGCCCTTTACTTCACCCCTCCTGGTTTCACCTATCGCCTTGTATTTCTTCTTCCCTCCCCCCCCTCCCCACTTTCTAACTCCTCATCTTTTGTTCTCCAGTCCTGCTGAAGCATCACGGCCCGAAAGATTAACTATACTCTTTTCCATACAGCAAACACGAAGGAATCTGCAGATGTTGGAAATTCAAACAACACTCACAAAATGCTGGTGGAACACAGCAGGCCAGGCAGCATCTATAAGGAGAAGCACTGTTGACGTCTCGGCCCGAAACATCGACAGTGCTTCTCCTTATAGATGCTGCCTGGCCTGCTGTGTTTCACCAGCATTTTGTGTGTGTCTTTTCCATAGATGCTGCCTGGCCTCCCAAGTTCCTCCAGCATTTTGGGAAAGGTGAAGGGCTAGAGAAGACAGAATCTGATAGGAGAGAAGAGAGGCAAAGAGGAGAAAAGGAAGGAGGAGCAGCACCAGTGGGGAAATGATAGGCAGGTGAGAAGAGGCAAGAGGCAAGAAGACAATGGGGAACAGAAGAAAAGGGAAGGGGGAAAGGAAAAAAATATTATCAGAAGGAGAAGTGGATATTCATGCCATCAACCAGATGGAATATGTAGTTCCTCCAGCTTGTGTGGAGAGATGGGGTGAGGTAAACCAAACACATCTTTACCTTCCCCCACCCCTCCCCACTTTCCGCAGGAATCACTCACTCTGAGATTCTTTTGTCCATTCATTGCACCCACTAATCTCCCGCCTGGTACTTAACCCTGCAAGCAGCCAAAGTGCTACACCTGGCCACTTACCTCCTCCGTCACTTCTATTCAGGGCCCCAACCAGTGCTTCCAGGTGAGGCAAAACTTCACCTGCAGATATGCTAGAGCCTCTTCTAGATTGATGAGACCGATTGTATATTGGGAGACCACTTCAATGAGCATCTCCACCCCATTCACTGAAAGTGCAACTTTCCATGGCCTCTTCTTGTGGCACAATGAAGTTAACCTCGGGGTGAAGGAGTAACACCTTATATTCCATCTAGGTAGCCTCCAGCCTGATGATATGAATATCGATTTCTCCTTCCATTAAAAAATATATTTCCCTCCCCTCCCCTCTTCTTCTATTCCCCATTCTGGCCTCTTACCTACCCATTACTCCTCCTACTTCCTTCCATTTCTCCTATCTTATCAGATTCCTTCCTCTCCAGCCTTTTACCTTTCCTACCCACTTGGCTTCACCCATCACCTTCCAGCTGTTCTCCTTGCCCTTCCCCCACCTATTTATTCTGGCATCTTGCCTCTTTCTTTCCAGTCCTGAAAAAGGGTCTCAGCCTGAAACATCAATTGTTTGTTCATTTCCAAGTGTGTTGCCAGACCTGCTGAGTTTCTCCAGCATTTTCTATGAGTTGTAGTAAATATGATCTTGCAGTTGCCACCTGCATCTGGAAGGGAAAAGGCTCATCTTTTTTGCACTGCTTTAACACCAAAGCTAAGTGAAGATTTTCTTTAAACAATAATTTCATTATCACCAACAAGTAACTTAATATTCTTGAAAACATTTTCACTTTAGATGATTAAGATTAAATGCTTCACTTTATGGAATTTATATCGACATCATGGGTTATACCTACAGAGAAATGCTGTAGTTTCATGCAGAGCAGCTGGTATTTACCCAAGCAATGGCCTGCAGGTTCAAGGCTCGTGAAAGTTTTGAATTTGATGACGTCTGTCCATTAGCAATTTCCCCATCTGTGCTTTGAAGCTGGCAACCACGCCCAATCACAGCAATACTCCAGCACTCATGTTAGAGGAAATGTTAAAAATTATCTATGCCAGATTAGACAATAAAATTTTCCTCCATTGATTTCTGGGAGGTTTTGCAGTAAGGAATTAAGGTTTGTATTGTGGTTGTGTGTCTTTTTTATTGTTTTAGTTTATTTAAATATTCTTCAGTCTGTTGGCAACTTTAGATCTTATGTTAATTATCTGATTTATTTGCAGTAGTTTTGGAATGCTTTTGAATGTTTCTGAACCAGCCACTAAAAAGGCTTAATGCAATAGGGGTCTTTATAGACAACCTTGGAGGCAACATCTTTCAGCAAGGTGACCTGAGGACAAACACACAAGGCAAAAACAATTTTATTTTATAGGTCAGGGCCAGTGCCTTGAAGAAGTATTCAACCCCCACAACTATTTTCACATTTTACTGTTTCATTTTCTAAATTTAAAATACATTAAAGTGAGGGTTTTTGAGCTAATCTACAAAACATTGTGCATCACGTCCAAGCAAAAGAAAAATTCCAAAACCTGTCAATAATTTACTGATTTAAAACCAAAACTGTGAGTATTCATCCCCTTTATAATCACTAAACTTTACTCAGGTTCAATATTACTTTACCAACGCACCATCTCCATTGTAAAGTATGGTGGAGGTAGCATCATGCAATGGGAATGCTTTTCAGAAGCAGGGACTGGAAATCTGATCCGGATTGATGGGAAAATGAATATTGCTAAATCCTAGATAAAAACCTGCTGGGCTTTGCCAGAGAGCTGAAACTGGGGAGGAGGTTCATCTTTCAGCAGGACAACAACCCAAAGCATACTGCCAGAACAACCATGGATGGCTTCGGATGAAGAAAACTGATGCCCTTGAGTGGCCCAGTCAGAGCATTGACCTTAACACTCTGGGTTGACCTCAAGATTGGTGTCCACCAATGCTCCCCAACTAACCTGGCACAGCTTGAGCAATTTTGACAAACCGTACTCCATCATATTGCGCAAATTCAATAAAGATTTATCCAAAAAGATCACAGGCTTTAATAGTTGCAAGAGGTTAAGTACTGAAGAAAGGGAGATGAATACTTATGGACGGCTGACATTTCAGATTTCGAATTTTTAGTCCTTCCATGCTTTGCAATTTTCCTTTTTTTGGGCACTTCAGTGAAAAAAAATGAACTTGTGATTCAGAAATAAAAATCCTCAGTTAAATTGATCAAAATCCATGGTAGTAATACTCATTTATGTGAACAAAGGGTTAAGAGCTGAATAATTTTTCAAGGCACTATATTCCAGGCACTGCGCCACAGTGTATTGAGGTATGGTATTTTAACAATCTTATACCATAACTGATAGTCCCTTATCCTCATGTTAAATTCTCCTACAGGCACAAACAAGGCAGGAAGGCCAGTTAAAATGATGTGAAACATTTAATTCACTCATTTTGCTTGCTGCATTTCCATGAGGCCCATGTGCTATCCACAGATAAATGACTTAAAATACATTTTCTTGATTATGTACATTTATATACTCCTTTGTCTTATCTGACTTATTATGCTGAATGGCTCTATAATAATTTACAAGGCTATTGTGTCTTCCCCACTTTTCTATTATATTACTAGTAACCCATTTCTGAAGGAATTTTATAAATGGACCAAGAAATTCCAAATGAAATTGTTCAATATAATCATTTTCTCATTGTAATCTACCATTTTAGTTTATCCTATAATTACTTGAGAACATAAGGAACTGTTTATTCTGGATCAACCACAGTTGACATTTTTAGTTACACTATTTCCACAGATTAATCATGGCAACATTTTTTGAAATAGGCCAAAGCTATCATAGCAGTCAATCAATTACTCAGGACCACAAACAAACTATTGACATATTCCTGAAGATACACTACATTCAATTAATAAACCACTCAATAAAAGGAAAGATAAATTAGAGATCCATGATGGCCTGCATCCATCTTTTCCATTCTGTATTTATTCTTTATATTTTAATGTTTTTGTTTAAAAACAGGATATAGATATTGTTGCCAAAGCCAACATTTATTCCCATTTCTAATTATCTTAGTTGGTAGCGAGTTTCTAATGTGAACCGTTATGCTCTTCTGTTGTCACGAAGAAAGTTCTAGAATAAAGATCCATAAACAGTGAAAGGAAGGCACTGCATTTCTCTACCATAATGATGTACAATAATGAAAATGAACTGAATAGCCTTAGAGTTCCCCTGTGCTTACTGATGGATGTCACAGGTTTGACAGAAGCTGTTGATGCTGGGGATAATGGCATTAAATATCAAGTCACAAACGAGAGAAAAATCTGCAGATGCTGGAAATCTAAGCAACACACACAAAATGCTGTAGGAACTCAGCAGGCCAGGCAGCACCTGTGGAAAAAAAAAAGAGTACAGTCACCGTTTCAGGACGAGACCCTTCAGCAGGACTGGAGATAAAAAGATGAGGAGTTCCGCTGAAGGGTCTTGGCCTGAAACGTCAACTGAACTCTTTTCCATTGGTGCTGCCTAGCCTGCTGATTTCCTCCAGCATTTTTTGTGTTGCTTAAATGTCATGCAAGCTTTTCATCCTGTTGATAATGATTGCATCAAGCTTATGGTATGAGTGTTACTTGCCACTATTCAGCCCATGCCTAAATGTCTGAAATTTGCTGTGTACAGATACGGGCTGCCGCACTTTCCTGAAGAATTCCTATTGGAATTGAACATGGTGAAGTCGTTATTGAGCATTCCTATTTCCAACATTACAATGAAAGAAAGAATCATAGTAAAAACAGATGAACATGTCTGGGCTTAGGATATTACATTGAAGACATCTTTCAGTAATGTCCTTCGTGCTCAGATAGCTGATTTCCCAAGGCCATCACTCACCATCTTTTGAGAGGTAGGAACATAAATAACAGCATCAGCAAGCCACTCTTGCATGTAATGCAATTATGATCATGCCTGCCTTTACATCAGCGGTTCCCAACCTTTCTTATGCAATGGACACTTCCCATTAACTGAGGGATCTGTGGACCTCTGGTTGGGAACCCCTGCTTTACATCAAAACTTCCACAAACCCTATATTCCTTTATTTGCTTAATATCTAAAATTATGTCAAATCTCTTTCTTAAATGTACAAATCAAATGAGCCCCAAAGCCCTTCTTATCATAAAGTTCCAAGGATTTATATCCATTATAGTTATGGCTTATTTTTAAATCTATGTCTTGAGTAGTCAATCCCTTAATATGATGTCTTGAAGTGTTCTTGTAGATAACCCTGCCAGGGAAAACTCAGCCATATAGACTTAATAGGGTATATGGTGGCTATGTTTCTTCTAAACTCAAGTAGCTAAGACCTGATTTGCTTAATCTTTCTTCATAGACATAGCTACTAACTCCATAATCAATCTGATTATCTAAATTTCAATAGATGTACAGTGGAGAGCATTCTGATTGGTTGTATCACAGGTTGTATAACGCTGAAAAAGTGATGTGTACTCATTGAATGCGTATTACCTATGGATCCATAGTTTTTGCTATGAAGCTTAAGAAAGACTGCATGTTCAATATGAACAACTGGTTGCAAATATCCCACTCATTGGCACACCATACACAAGGGCATGCATTTGGGAGACCAGCTGTAAGGATGGGGATGGATTTATATGATTTCCTGATTGCCCTGCTACTATAAAATAATAGATTCGAACATTTCTCTAACAACTCATTTTGGATTGACTTGAAGTCTTTATTCTCTATCTCCTTCTTTTATTGAGGAGCATGGTTATATTTTTCCACAGCAATCAAGATCTTCAGAATTTTTTTCTTGTGGTATCTTTTCTGTTGCTACCACTATTTTAGGCAGCCTAATGAAAATCATAGACTGAGTGTGGCTGTGGTCAATTATGAGGGAAGAGAGATAAATTTATTAATATAGCTGAAGTTAAATTTCTTTTAAAAATCCAGAAAATGAACAATTGCAACCATAATTCTCAACAAAACTATATATCTTAATGTGAAATAAAAATATCCAATGCAAAACTGGTCCATCCTTGGGCATCTAAAACACTAAGGGTACACTTTTTGATTCGGAGCAAGAAGGCTGCGAGTGGAATGGCTAAGGATTTCCGGAGCGAAGGCATTTTACTACTCCAGGTAAAAGAGAGGCAAGACTGTTCAGGCGCATGACATCAGCCAGTAGAGGGGGAAAAGTTTAAAAAAGACCACCATACCAAGCGGGCAGCGGAGTGATAGGTGGCAGAGTGATAGGGCTTTGGCTCAACAGACTTAGGTAAACCTACCTTGCCTCGTTACCACCTGTGTTAATTGCAGAAAGGAAGTATGTGTGTGAGGCCAGTTTTCTGTGCTCAAGTGTCAGATGTGGGAGGTCCTGGAGTCTCCCAGCCTCCCGGACAGCCACATCTCCATCCGGTGCATCGAGCTGCAGCTCCTAAGGGACTGCATTAAGAAACTGGAGATGCAGCTCGATGACCTTTGTCTGGTTGGGGGGAGCAAAGAGGTGATAGAGAGGAGCTACAGGCAGGTGGTCACACTGGGGCCACGGAGACAGACAAGTGGGTCACTGTCAAGAGAGGGAAGGGGAAAGAGTCAGGTACTAGAGAGTACATCTGTGGCTATACCCCTTGACAATAAGTACTCCTGTTTGAGTACCACTGGGGGGACAGTCTACCTAGAGGAAGCAAGGGACTCTATAGTTAAGGGGTCAGACAGGCAATTCTGTGGGCGCAGGAAAGAAATGCTGATGGTAGTTTGCCTCCCAGGTGCCAGGGTCCGGGATGTTTCAGATCATGTCCACAATATCCTGCAGTGAGAGGAAGAACAGCCAGAGATCACGGTACATATTGGTATCAACGACATAAGTAGGAAAAGGGAAGAGGTCCTGAAAACAGACTACAGGGATTTAGGAAGGAAGTTGAAATCTCAGGATTACTGCCTATGTCACACGACAGTGAGTATAGGAATAGGATGAGGTGGAGGATAAATGCGTGGTTGAGGGATTGGAGGAGGGGGCAGAGATTCAGAATTCTGAATCATTGGGACCTCTTTGGGGCAGGAGTGACCTGTACAAAAAGGATGGATTGCACTTGAATCCCGGGGGACCAATATCCTGGCAGGGAGGTTTGCTGAGCCTACTAGGGAGAGTTTAAACTAGAATTGTTGGGGGTTGTGAACCGAACTGAAGAGACTGGGGAAGAGTCAGTTGGCTCACAAATAGAGAAAGCTTGGAGACAATGTGTGACGGAGAATCGGCAGGTAATAGAGAAGGGATGTGCTCACCGACGGTTTGAGATGTGTCTATTTTAACACAAAGAGTATTGTGAACAAAGGGGATGAGCTTAGAACGTGGATCAGTACTTGGAGCTATAATGTGGTGGCCATTACAGAGACTTGGATGGCTCAAGGACAGAAATGGTTACTTCAAGTGCTGGGTTTTAGATGTTTCAGAAAGGACAGGGAGGGAGGAAAAAGAAGTGGGGGGCGTGGCACTGTTGATCAAAGATAGTGTCACGGCTGCAGGAAGGGTGGACGTCATGGAGAGATTGTCTACGAAGTCTCTGTGGATGGAGGTGAGGAACAGGAAGGGGTCAATAACTTTACTGGGTGTTTTTTTATAGGCCGCCCAATAGTAACAGGGATATAGAGGAGCAGGTAGGGAAACAGATCCTGGAAAGTTGTAATAACAACAGAGTTGTCGTGATGGGAGATTTTAATTTCCCAAATATCGACTGGCATCTCCCTAGAGCAAGGGGTATAGATGGGGTGGAGTTTGTTAGGTGTATTCAGGAAGATTTCTTGACATAATATGTCAATAAGCCTACAAGAGGAGAGACTGTACTTGATTTGGTATTGGGAAATTAACCTGTTCAGGTGTCAAATCTCTCAGTGGGAGAGCATTTTGGAGATAGTGGTAATAATTCTATCTCCTTTACAATAGCATTGGAGGGAGATATGAACAGACAAGTTAGAAAAGCATTTAATTGGAGTAAGGAGAATTATGAGGCTATCAGCCAAGAAATTGGAAGCTTAAATTGGGAACAGATGTTCTCGGGGAGAAGTACGGAAGAAATCTGGCAAATGTTCAGGGGATATTTGTGTGGAGTTCTGCATAGGTACCTTCCAATGAAACAGGGAAGTTATGGTAGGGTACAGGAACCGTGGTGTACAAAGGCTGTAATAAATCTAATCAAGGAGAAAAGAAAAGCTTACAAAAGGTTCAGAGAGCTAGGTAATGTTAGAGATGTAGAAGATTATAAGGCTAACAGGAAGAAGTTTAAAAAGGAAATTAGGAAAGCCAGAAGGGGCCATGAGAAGGCCTTGGCGGGCAGGATTAAGGAAAACACCAAGACATTCTGCGAATATGTGAAGAGCAAAAGGATAAGACGTGAAAGAATAGGACCTATCAAGTATGACAATAGGAAAGTGTGTATGGAACCAGAGGAAATAGTACAGGTACTTAATGAACACTTTACTTCAGTATTCACTACGAAAAAGGATCTTGGTGATTGTAGTGATGACTTGCAGCAGACTGAAATGCTTGAGCATGTAGATATTAAGAAAGAGGATGTGCTGGAGCTTTTGGAAAACATCAAGTTGGATAAGTTGCCAGTGCCGGATGAGATGTACCCCAGGCTACTGTGGGAGGCGAGGGAGGAGATTGCTGAGCCTCTAGCAATTGTCGCTGAATCATCAATGGGGATAGGAGAGGTTCCGGAGGATTACAAGGTTGTGGGTGTTGTTCCTTTATTCAAGAAAGGGCATAGAGATAGCCCAGGAAATTATAGACCAGAGAGTCTTACTTCAGTGGTTGGTAAGTTGATTTAAAAGATCCTGAGATGCAGAATTTATGCACATTTGGAGAAGTATAATATGATTAGGAATAGTCAGCATAGTTTTGTCAAGGGCAGGTTGTGCCTTACGAGCCTGAATGAATTTTTTGAGGATGTGACTGAACACATTGATGAAGGAAGAGCAGTAGGTGTAGTGTATATGGATTTCAGCAAGGCATTTGTTAAGGTACACCATGCATGGCTTATTGAGAAAGTAAGGAGGCATGGGATCTAAGGGGACATTGCTTTGTGGATCCGGAACTGGCTTGCCCAGAGAAGGCAAAGAGTGGTTGTAGACAGGTCATCGAGTTTGGTGACCAGTGGTGTGCCTCAGTGATCTGTTCTGGGACCCTTACTCTTCATCATTTTTATAAATGACCTGGATGAGGAAGTGGAGGGATGGGTTAGTAACTTTGCTGATGACACAAAGGTTGGAGGTATTGTGGATAGTGTGGATGGCTGTCAGAGGTTACAGTGGGACACTGATAGGATGCAAAACTGGGCTGAGAAGTGGCAGATGGAGTTCAACCCAGATAAGTGTGAAGTGGTTCATTTCGCTAGGTCAAGTAAGATAGCAGAATATAGTATTAAAGGTAAGACTCTTGGCAGTTTGGAGGATCAGAGTGATCTTGGGGTCTGAGTCCATAGGACGCTCAAAGCAGCTGCGTAGGTTGACTCTGTAGTTAAGAATGCATACAGTGTATTGGCCTTCATTAATCATATAATTGAATTTAGGAGCTGAGAGGTAATGTTGCAGCTATATAGCACCCTGGTCAGACCCCACTTGGAGTACTGTGCTCAGTTCTGTCGCCTTACGACAAGAAGGATATGGAAGCCATAGAAAGGGTGCAGAGGAGATTTACAAGGATGTTGCCTGGATTGGGGAACATGCCTTATGAAGACAGGTTAAGCAAACTCGTCCTTTTCTCCTTGGAGTGACAGAGGATGAGAGGTGACCTAATAGAGGTGTATAAGATTATGAGAGGCATTGATCGTGTGGAGGTTTTTTCCCAGGGTTGAAATGATTGCCACAAGAGGACACAGGTTTAAGATGCTGGGGAGTAGGTACAGAGAAGATGTCCGGGGTAAGTTATTTTTTTTAATTTATGCAGAGAGTGGTGAGTGCATGGAATGGGCTGCTGGCAACAGTGGTGGAGGCAGATACGATAGGGTCTTTTAAGAGACTTTTGGATAGGTACAGGGAGCTTAGAAATGTTGAGGGCTATACATAAGCCTAGTAATTTTTTAAGGTAGGGACATGTTCAGCACAACTTTGTGGGCCGAAGGGCCTGTATTGTGCTGCAGGTTTTCTATGTTTCTACATTTAAAAAAACCCTTATGATATTGAGGTATCTGAGGATTGGTAGAGATTTAGAAACTAACAGTGGCTGATTAAAAAACATCTGATATAAAGTAAAATAATATTTTAATAAATTGGACTACAAGACCACAAGATATAGGAGCAGAATTATGCCATTTGGCATGTTGAGCAAGTAATGAAAAAAATAAGATCTTCTGCAATTTTGTAAAATGAAAAATAACAAACATAAATGTGAGCACTCTGTAAGCCTAGGCATGATAGATTTTAAATGTCAGATAAAGAAATGGTAGAGGCAGCACACATTTTGTATCCCACTACACTACGGCACAGATTAAATGAACCAAAAGTGGAAAACTGAAGATCTGATGACAATATTGTTTTAAAATATTCATTAAGAAATATAATAAATATGTTCAGACTAAAAGATAAAAATCCTCTAAACGCCATAGTATGCACCTTAGGGGTTGTGTTGCCTTTATGGCAGTTATTTAGTTTATAATATTTTCGCTTAATAATTCGTTTGTTAGCATTCTAGTTAAAGTTAGGATTGTTTAAAGTAAATGCATTGTCTGTGAGATATTACGGCATGCGATGACATCACATCCGGTTTCGCCGCATCCTGTGGGAAAATACCGGTTTGGAAAAACGGGAAGGTGGGGGTCGAGACATGTGCGAGCGCAAGCAGCAGCAACGTTTTCTCTCTACGCACCAGAAACATAGTGAAGGCAACGCTGTGAGTTATGAGATTATCAATATGTTGAATTAAAATGTTAATGCCGATCCTGTTAAAAGTAACGACGGTCGATAAGGTTTATGTTTTCGTTAGTTAAAGAGTTGCGGATAGTTTGCATTGAAGTGTATTTAAAGCAGTCAATGGCGTAGGTAGATTCTGACTGTATGCTGCACTTTAATGTAATGCAGTAGTTGTAGTTTTACTTTTGCAAGTATTTACGATGTAAATGTAATATCAAGAAGGAAACAAATGCTGTACAAATCTTGTATTGTTTTATCAACAGTTTTCACCATATGTTAATGTGGAAGAGTGAACAGTAAATGGTTAATCTTACTGTGATCCTGTCGTCATTGACAAAGGTTTAACTCGGTGTTTAGTTCAGCGTTATCTTACACGCCGAGCGAGAACACTACAGGGGTTTTAAAACAAGATACTAGATTCTAGAAATTCCATGGATTGGAAGGCACCACCTACATTAGCCTTACTTCACAACTAACCACTACCTAACTTGCCATCTTGCCAATTTTCTACCCGTGCTGTTAGGCTTTTATTCCATGGCCTTCAACCTTTTGTAGAAGCCTATTTTGTGACACTAACCAAACACATTTTGGAAAACTATGTAAATCATATTACCCCAACCTTTTCTGTTGTATCATTAAACACAATATGCTTTTCATAATCCCATTACATTATTCTCCAATATATCCACATTTATCTAAATAATTATTACTTCCATTCTGGATTATTCTTCCTACAGCATTTCCCACTACTTCAGCTGACTGCACAGTGGTTACTGGGTTATCACTACATACCCTACATATCACTGTTCCATACCCCACTGCAATACTAAGATAAGGAATGCCTACCATTCCAGACCCAGACTGCATTTCAGTAAATTGGATCACTTGGTTGTCCTTTTCCTACCTGCATACAGGCAGAGGCTAATATGCAAAGTTTCAGAACAAAGAGGTGGTCATGGGAGGCAGAGGAGCGGCTACGGGATTGCTTCAAATCAGTGGAGTGGGCCGTGTTCAAGGATTCATCTATGGATCTGAATTAATACACAACGGTTGCCACAAACTTTATTAAAACAGTTGTAGACAAGTTCATCCACACAAAACCATTCAGTCTTCCCCAGTCAAAAGCCCTGAATGAACCATGAGATCAACAATCTGCTGAGAGTCAGATCAGTGACCAAGGAAGTTACAAGAGGTCCGGGTATGGACTAAACTTGAATCAGTGAGGGAATCACAACAATTGTGGAAGGGCTTGAAGACTACCAGCCCTTATAAAGCAACACAAGCAACTGCAGTGCTTCACTTCCAAATGAGCTCAATGCCTTCTATGCTTGCTTTGACCATCAAAACATGGAGGAACCATCATACTCCCACAGCCCCTGATGATACTATGATTTCAGTCTCTGATGATGTGCGAGCAGCCTTTAGGAGGGTGAACCCTCAAAAAACATCTGGCCCAGATGGGGTACCTAGCCTAGAAGTAAAGACCTGGAGAGTGTTCTCCAAGATATTTAATCTTTCTCTTCGACAGTCTAAGGATCCACTGCTTCAATTATACCAGTGCAGGAGAAGAAGTTGCAACCTGCCTCAATGACCATCATCCAGTAGCACTTACATTCACTTTGAGGAAGTGCTTTGAGAGGCTGATGTTGAAACGTATTAACTGAGATGAGACTTAGATCCACTCCAATTTACCTACTGGAGCACCAGGTCCACAGCAGATGCTATCTCATTGGTTCTTTACCTAACCCTGGAACATCTGGACAGCAAAGATAAATACATCAGGATGCTCTTTTATCAACTACAGCTCAGCATTCAATAGCAACATCCCTCAAAACTATTCAATAAGCTCCAAGACCTTGGTCTCAATACCCCTTGTGCACATGAATTCTCGGTTTCCTCACTTGCAGAACCCAGTCAGTCAGATTGGCAACATCTCCTCCATGATCTCCATCAATGCAAGTGCACCACAAAGCTGTGTGCTTAGCCCCTTGCTCCACCCGCTTTAGTGTGACTAAGTACAGCTCCAATGCCAAATTCAAGTTTACTGACAACACCACTGTCATAGGCCAAATCAAAGGTTGTGATGAGTCAGCACACAGGAGGAAGATTGAAAATCTGGCTGAGTGATGGCATAACAACAGGAGCTGATTATTAACTTCAGGAAAAGGAAACCAGTTGTCCATGAGCCAATCCGCATTTCAGGATCAGTGGAGAAGGTCACCAATTTTAAATTCCTCAGTGTTATTTCAGAGGATCTGTTCAGGACACACCACACAAGTACAATTATGAAGACAGCACAGTAGTGTCTCTGCTTCCTTGGGAATTTACAAAGATTCAGAATGACATTGAAAACTTTGACAAACTTCGAGGTGAAGAGTATACCGAATGGCTGTGTCACAAACAGGTATTGAAAGACTTGAACGGAAGACTTCCCTTGAAAGGAAAATCCTACAAAAAGGAGTGGATATGGCTCAGTCCATCACAGCCTTCCCCACCTTTGAGCGTATCTACATGAAACACTATCAGAGTAACACAGCACCCATCATCAGGGACCCCCACCATCCAAGCTATGTTCTCTTTTAGATACAGAGGAGATGTCAGGGGTGAGTTGTTGTTGTTTGTTCACGCAGAGAGTGGTGAGTGCGTGGACTGGAATGCCAGCAGTGGTGGTTGAGATGGATACAATAGGGTCTTTTAAGAGACTCCTGGATAAGTACACAGAGCTCACAAAAATAGAGAGCTATGGGTAACCCTATGTAACTTCTAAGGTAAGGCCATGTTTGGCACAGTTTTGTGGGCCAAAGTGCCTGTATTGTGCTGTAGGTTTTCTGTTTCTTACTGCTGCCATCAGATGGAAGGTGACACTACCAGGTTCAGGAACAGTTATTACCCCTCAACCATCAAGGCTCTTGAACCAAAGGGGATAACATCACTTGCCTCATCACTGAAAAAGTACCCGTTTTTAAGGCCTCTTCATCTTATGTTTTTGACAGTTATTGCTTATTTATCAATATTTCTTTCTTCTTGCATTTGCAGTTTGTTGTCCTTTTCACACTGGTTCAGCAAATCTTGGGAGAAATCTCCATTGTATACTCTGGTCATTCCCGCTGTATGAATTACAAATGAATTACAAATGTGCCTGTCAGTGTTTTCCACTGCTACATTCACTTCATATCTATGAAGGATACTTCATATCGGGTAGATGGAGCTCGTCAGCCTGGGAAGGGAGACCATCTAAGAGAGGGAATACTCTGATTTCAAACCTCCACTGCCTTGCAGCCATACCCACTCATGGGAAAGGCTTCAGGAGTAAACCCTGAGGACAAGTCTGGAGCTAGAGTCCCTAAGGCAGTCTGACATTGCCTTCAACCTCTTTTAGGCAACTCCATCGACGACACTGGTGCCAAGCTGTATCGGCCCTTGGACAACATCGATGTCGTGGAGAGGGGAGACTTGCTGCATGGGCAACTGCTGGTCTTCCATACAACCTTGCCCAGTTCTGCGCCTTGGAAACTATTCCAGACACAGATCCATGGTTTTGCGAGACTAACGGATGCCACCACCACCTACAATCATTTCCTTGCCTGGTTCACCCTTTCCAAGTGCAATGGGTTGAATTTGATTTCCCATTCTGAACTGACACCTTTCTCTAGATCAGTGTTCCACAAGGTGGGTGATATTGCCCCTGGAATCAGTGGGGGTATCTAAGGGGACAATAGAGATAAAGGAGGCAGAAGAGAGCGCTCAGTAGCAAGGGGAGTAGCTGGGGGATTACAGGTTTAAATGAAGAAATGTATTATTTTAAACCGATTAAACATGCATACAATGTTTCCAACCAACACCCAGTACAGCGGGAATTTTTTCATTGGAGAGATTGGGCTAAGTTGTGCCAAATCAATAATGCGACAACATAAGTAGCATCACATAGTGAGCAATGAAGCCGTTAGTCAAAGTTGGGTGCAGCAGCAGAAGCAGGATTTTTTTTGGTGTTAGCAAATCAAATAAGTTGGTGAAATTATGGATGGGTGTGGAGTCAGGAGGGAGCAACATGGTATGTAAGTGAACATAAGAAGGGGTAATAGCCACATATCAAACCATGATGGCTATAGTACTTGATACAACAGTTCATTGCCAAATCTGGAAAGACTCATAGAATTGGAGACGAACTGATTCTGCCAGCAGTAAGAGAATGTCTGAGTACAGTTTTGTATAAATCATCAGACTAAATAATTAAAGTGATTCCACAAAGTGACAACTCTGCTCAAAGACGAATAGATGAAATGTCTGAGAATGTGGAAGATATATTGTGCAACATACTAAAGATAACAGAATGTGCTCTACCATCAACTTTGCCAGGCAACGAATCTTTGCTTCTTGGTTACGTTTGCTTCATAAAAGATGAAAGCATGGTTCAAGAGTTGTTATTTGCAAGGGGTCTAGAAACAGACACAAAGGGAGATTCAATATTTTGGGTTGTTGAGTAGTGTTTGTTTCTAAAAAAAAAGAGGATATGCCACTCACCAATGTTCTTGCTTGTGCAACAGACGGCGCACCATCAATGAAATGACACCACAATAGGGTTATTACTTTCTTGAAAAAAAAGGTATCTAACATATTTAACATTCACTGTGTAACTCAGTTATTTTGTTACAAAATACCCACAGGATCAGCTGCACAAATCATTAAATACTGTGATCAGTGGTATAAAAAAATTAAGTCCCGTAGTCTCAGTTCTCGACTGCTTCGAAAGCTTTGTATTGAGAATGATAACAGTTTGAACGCTTGCTGTTGCACACAGAAGACAGGTGGCTCTGAAAAGGAATCTGCCAGAGATGTTTTTATGTGCTTTTTGAAACTCTGATAAAATTCTTTGAAGACTTGAATGTTTCATTCAGTAATGAACTCAAGAATATTAGGCCTGACATTGCTTATTCGTCAGAATTATTCACAAAGTTCAATGAAATCAGTCTTCAACTTCAAGGAAATGATATGAATTTTATCAAAGTCAAATCAGACATCTCCACATTTCTGTCCAAGTTAATCCTACTTAAGTGCAACATTGGCCAACACAACCTCTTCCAATTTCCAAGCTTCTCTGAGCTGGAAGTATACCATGCCCACCAGGGTGAGATGCATACAAGTCTGAGAACTTTCAGGATCTCTTGATCCAAATTCCAGATCAGGTAATTAATCCATTCCTGAACACTTGTAATGAGGAATTAACTGGAAGGATGGAGTAAGAACTGATCGCGTTACAAAATGACTTGGTGCTGAAGCTGAGGTTAAAGAAAAAAAAAATCAGACTTTTGGTTGCAGAAAGAAACCCCTGAACGCTATCCTGCATTGTGGAAAAAGATGTTCTTTATTGCCTTTCCAACATCATATTTAGCGGAGCACGGTTTCAGTGTAGTCACTCGACTTCTTTTAGAGCAATGAGACAGAAAGTTGCTGAACATGGGGATTTGAGACTCCTTCAGAGTGACATTAAGCCTGATGTTGAAAAGGTGATATCACTACCCATTCATCTCATTAAAAGGTGAAAGGGCAATGAAGTAATGAATAGTTGGACTACAAATGTACACTCTAAAATTGTTTTTACTGTAATTAAAGAAATAATATTTGTAGTTCTAAATATATTTAAATAATTTTTGCCAATTATTTGTCACTACTTTTAATTTGCAGTTCCTATTTTTTTTCACTGTGCACTGTAAATCAGAATTCTTTATAATTTTTATGTAATGGCTGGAAATGAAGAGGGGTTTGCTGGGGATGTGGTCTGGGAGCCAAGGGGATGGTAACTCAAATATGTTTGGGAACCATTGATCTTGACGATATTGTACTATCACCAATTTTGATTTCAGTCTGCAAACTTCTTTTCCGTGGTCCTTACAATTAACGCCAATCATTTGGATATACCAGCAGAAACTGAAGGGCCTGATTTTGAGCCCCAGAACCCACTGCAGAGCCTTCCAGTCTCCATTCTTTCTACATTCATACAAATTACAAGATTTAATAAAATGATTAATATTATAATCCCAATTGATGCTTATGCAGTGACCTTTCACCTCTACAGACAATGGTGCAAAAAAATAAAAAGAATCCCGTGAGCGGCAGTTCTCTCGTCAGAAACGCCTTGTCAGTAAGAGAAGTTGGAGAATGGCCAGACTGCTTCAAGCTGACAGGCAGCCGAAAGTAACTCAATTAATCATACTTCACAACAGTGGTGTGCAGAGAAGCATCTCTGACACAGAATATGTTGAACCTTGTACCACCGGATGGGCTACAACAGCAGAAAGCCATGAACATGCAATCAGTGGCTACTTAATTAGGCACAGGAGGTACCTGATAAAGTGACCACTGAGTGTATGTTTATTATTTACCCTGTTAAAATGGACAATTTCTCATATTTTACCAAGATTTTTCCCACTTTATAATTTCTTGATGCTCTTCTCATTACTTATTTTCCTACCTAACTTTGCATTTAAGCAAATCTAGCAATCATAATATCTGTGTCTACATCCAAACCAATGGCTAAATTCTCTTTCTGAACTGTAGTGTTCTCCGACTCTAAATAAATAAATGTCATTTCTCTTTCACAAAACCAAATTTACTCTGGCTAATTATCGCAAATACCATTACAATAGAAGCTAAGTGCCATGCTATAAACCCTTAAATGTAGCTTTTAACATTTTACCAATAACAGTGATTTAGCTAACTAATTTTGTTTCCTGCCTTTTACTTCCGTCACTTTTTCAATAATGGAGGGAAGTTATTCAAAAAAGTAGGGAGCTAGAAACCAGCAAAGGTTCCCATTAAAGGTTGGCTATTTTCCAAATCTAACAGAGATTTTTGGAAAATGAAACCAATACACCAGCTTCTTTCAAAACCCTAAGCTTCAGTTCATTAGGACCCAGAAACTTGTCAGCACACAGCTCCAACAATTTGCACAGTATTACTATTCTGATAATTGTAATTGCCTGCTAATTAATGGTGTCATGATGGTGAAGTAGTTAACACAATGCTATTATTATGCACCAGCAACCCAGGTTCGAATCCAAGGCTGTTCGTAAGAAGTTTGTACGTTCTCCCAGTGATCACATGGCTTTCCTCTGGGTGCTTCAGTTCCTTCCATATTCCAAAGAAGTACTGATTAATTGGTCACATAGCTGTAATAGAGCAGCACGGAAGGGCTTGTTACCATGCTGTATATCTACACAGAAAAGAAAAACTCTTCCTTTACTTCTCTTTTCTAACTTACATTCATTTCTGGGATGTTACTTGGATACTCAACAGTGATGATAGATGCAAAATGACTGTTTAATTCATCCATTATTTCTTTCCTTTCCATTATTAATTTTCCAGATTTATTTTCTAACTGTTACCCTTTGCTTAGATATATAGTCACTTTTGAATCTAGTTTGCCACTTTCCCTTAGATAACACAACAGATGATGGGTGTCCTGCCGAAGTATCTTGACCAAAAATGTCAATTACTTTGTCCCCCCCACCCCCCACCCAGATGCTACCTGGCCTGCTGAGTTTTTCTATCTTTGTGTGTGTTGCTGGATTTCTAGCAGCTCCAGATTTTCTCTTGTAGATGATGGGTGTGGATATTTTTACTTTCTTGATTAATTTATCCTGCAATGCTGTCAAATTCCTTGATGAAATCAGTCTACATTCAGGCTTCATTACTCACAAGAAATAGGAACACAAAATTTCCACAGATAACAATAAGCATAGATACCACTGAAACCCTCTAGCATATGTAATACATTTCTCCAAAATAAACATAAGTGATCAGCTTTGAAATCACAAGCTGTAGCTGTGTAACCAAAAAGTACTCTATTAGAATAGCAGCTGTAAGCTTGCGCAGCCTGGAGCCATTGACTTTAGTGGCCTGGAAACTGCTGGGTGTTTAAAGCATTAATCTTATTTGGTTGTTATTGACAAGCATCATAAACAAAGCTATATACATTCCCAAACTTGAGGCATTTCAAATCATTTGGTATGGTTCAACTTTATTAAAAAAAGATTCCAAATGGAGCTGCCTTTGCTAAAAAAAAACCCACAGATCTGCAAATTGCAAATCATTGGAAAAAAAGAACAGAGTATATCACATTTAATGCACTACAGCAATCAAATTCCCTTTCCAAGCTACCATTTCAAATGATCAAACTTCCCATAGCAAATCGGTAATGATAGCTCTCAAGTACCTTCTCTTCTCTATATGCAGATTTATGCTCCCAGAATTTTTCCCATGTCAGGCAGATCAATCTGGAGTCACTTAATTTGTACTTTTCTTTTAAATGATGGTACCA
Organism: Hypanus sabinus; assembly: GCF_030144855.1. NCBI lineage: Eukaryota > Metazoa > Chordata > Chondrichthyes > Myliobatiformes > Dasyatidae > Hypanus > Hypanus sabinus. The sequence goes on from NC_082708.1 coordinate 117,409,661, forward strand.
TGGTCAGTCTTCCAATTCTCAATCATACAGCGAACAAGTACTAGAAAATGATATTCAATCAAAGTGTTATTTCATCCCATTTTCTTTGCAAATCGGTAATACATTTTATCCAATTGTGGTAACTTGTCTACTTCTTAAAATTCTAGATACCTTATTGCCTTCTTCTCTAAACCAATTATTTCTGGTGTTTCACATTTTCCTCCTTAAGGGCTAATGCCTATATAAACCTATAGCAGTTAGGACTTACAGATAGAGTCATAGAACACTATAGCACAAAAACAGGCCCTTCAGTCCATCTAGTGCCAAACCATACCTTAATATCTCTCAAACACCATGGACATCTCTAAACCTGGTATCCTTGCCTTTTATTCTGAGGGGAACATACAAACTCCATACTCTCAAAATTTCACTTTTGAAGGCCTCTCACATCCCAAGTACACTTTTGCCAGAAAGCTACCTCTCCCAATCCACACTCTTTCTAATACCATCAAATTGGTCTTTCTCCAATTTATAATTTAACCCACAGACCAGACCAATCCTTCTCCATAATTACCTTGAAACTAATAATTACTTGAGAAACCGAGTTAGAGAAAGGTTGAATAGGTTATGGCTTTATTCCCTGGAGTGTTGAAGAATGAGGGAAGATTTGATAGAGGTGTATAAAATTATGATGGGTGTAGATAGCGTGAATGCAAGCACAGGCTTTTTCCAGAGGCTAGGGGAGAAAAAAAACTAGAGGACATGGGTTAAGGGTGAAAAGGGAAAAGTTAAAGGGAACATTAGGGGGTCTTCTTCACACAGAGAGTGGTGGAAGTGTGGAATGAGCTGCCAGATTAAGTGGTAAATGCAGGCTCACTTTTAACATTTAAGAAAAACTTAGAAAGGTACATGGATGAGAGGGGCATGGAGGGATATGGTCTAAAGGCAGGGCAGTGGGACTAGGCAGAAAAATGGTCTGGCACAGCCAAGAAAGGCCAAAAGACCTGTTTCTGTGCTGTAATGTTCATTGGTTCTATGGTTCTAATAGCATTATGACACTAGATACAAAGCATTCCCTATACAAACTTATGTCACCTTCCTTGTCTCATTCCCTAATAGGAGATGTAGTATCACATTCTCTCTAGCTGGGAGTTCTATGTGCTGATTCAGGAAACTTTCCTGACCACATTTTTCAGACTCTTTCCCATCCAGTCCTTTTACAGTATGGGAGTGCCAGTCAATATGTGTTAAGCTAAAGTCTTCTTCCATCACAACCTTATGTTTCTTGTAACAGTGTGCGATCCTTTTACAAATTTGTTCCTCTAAATCCTGCAGACTGTTGGGTGGTCTATAATATCATCTCATTAATATGGTCATACCTTTCTTATTTCTCGGTTTACCCATAAAGCCTCACTAGACGAGCTCTCTAGTCTCTCTTCTCTGAGCACCGTCATGACATTTTTCCTGACTAGTAAAGCCCCCACTTCCCCTTTAATCCTTTCCACTCTTATCACATCCAAAACAATAAAGCCCCTAAACACTGAGCTGCCAGTCCTGCTCCCCTCCCCCACCAAACCATGTGCTGATCCATGCCTTAAGCTCATCCACCTTTCCTACAATACACCTTGCAACTCAGAACATTAGCCCCACCATGCTCGACATTTTGATTCCGGACTTTGGATGTAGGTTTAACAACATATTTCTGCACAACCATTCCACTATCTGTTCTGATGCTCTGGTTCCCACCCCATTTAACTCTAGTTTAAACTCACTCCCCCCGCAGCACTAGCAAACCTTCCTACTATGATTCTTCCATCTCCTTATGCAGACCACCATTTTATCACTAGTCAGAGCTACTTTCCTCTACCAAGATACAAGAGGTGATTGATAAGTTCATGGTCTAAGGTAGAAGGAGTCAATTTTAGAAAACCTAGCACATTTATTTTTCCTACATCTACACACTTAGTCCAGCGGTCGTGGAGCATACGGATCTTTTCTTTGTAGAAGTCGATGTCTTGGACCTCAAGAAGTGGTGATTGATAAGTTCATGTCCTAAGGAAGAAGGAGCTGAGTTATTAACTTCAAACTTCCTGCATTTTCACTCAAAGAGTTGAACTGCATGTGCATGTAACGAGAACTGTATAACTCACCTCCCTCCACTTTAGGCCACCTGGAGGTCCAAGACGCTCCCGTTACATGCACGTGTAGTTCAACTGAGTGATAATGCAGAAAGTCTGAAGTTAATAACTCATCTCCTTCTACCTTAGGCCTCAAACTTATCAATATCCCCCCCACTGTGGATCACTTCTACAAAAGCGGGATCCATATGCTCCACAACCGCTGGACTAAGTGTGTACATGTATGAGGGGGCTATGTTAAAAAATAAATATGCTGCGTTTTCTAAAATTGACTCCTTCTACCTTACATCACAAACATATCAATCACCCCTCATATATTCTTTCCTTCAACCTTAGACCTACAAATCACAAATTTCTGTTGTTTTCAACCCTGCACTAGGAGCTTTTGTACTTCACTGCAGTTTGATCCCTCAATTAAAAACTCTTGGAAATTTAACTCTTTGCTGGGGTTATATTCATTTTTTAATAAATACAGAACAATTTCACAATTCATTATTTTTACTTGTATGACTATGTCAGCCTTGCAAATATCAGGCACAGAATAGATTTAAATAATTTTCCAATGGCAAGATGAAAGAAAAATGTAAAATTAAAACAGCAAATCACAACACCCAATAAAAATAAGGACAAAGTTGATAGAAGATATAACATGCTGCCACTCTGACTAAAAATCTTATTCATCTCCTACTGTATTTCAAATGATGTCGGACAAGTTTATCTGCAGAATCACTTGTATTTGTATTTCACAGCAAGTATGTGCAAAAAAAAAAGTACTGTATATACAGAATGCATGAGGATGAGCTTGGGGCATGAAGTCACTGGAACACACCCAGTTTTAAATGACAATCATTCAATTTATACTGACTTGGAGATGGCAATGTTCATTAGTAGTTGTTCAATCACCTTTTATAATTATTATCAAATCTGATATCTGAGAAATTAGCAAAAATAAGCCATAGCAAAAACATTTCTAGTGAAATTGATAACAAGCCAAAACTATGAAGAAAAAATAACCACACTTCTCAGATCTATCAGGTTAGTCAGCTTTAGCTTGGCTGTTTGTTTTCTTAGTTTGCATAATCTGAAAAAAGATTGTTTTTATATTCACAGATGAAGAAAATACAAATAGATTTCCTCCTCCACCAATCTCCATTGCCATAGGAACCAGTCTTTAGTGAATTCAATTCTCTGCTAAAAGCAGAGGATAAAGCATTTGCTGCACAAATTGATTGTGAAGAGCGTGTATACGGTGTGCTGGCCTTCATCAGTTGGGGGACTGTGGTGCTTGGATGTAGTGGTCTGGTTGCACTCTTATTCCCCCAACCTGGAACATCTAATAATTAAGTGCCATCCCTTCTACTTACCAAGAGAGTTCGCCTACGTGATCCTGACCACAATTTACATCCTATCAAAGGCCAATGCCAAGAGAGCACTCAAGGTATTGAGTGCCATGACTGACATAGAAGAAGCAACCTACCCTAACTGTTTTCCACTTGTTTTCAGGGACTTCAGTCAGGCTTGTTTGAAGGAATCTCTGCCCAATTATCATCAATTTATCACCTGCGGCACTAGGGGTCCCAATACACTCAACCATTGTTATTAACGATTAGGAATGCTTACTGTTCAATCCCTAGACCACATTTCAGAAAATCTGATCATCTATCTGGCTGTTCTCCTATCTACATACAGATTGAGGCTAAAGAGCAAGGGTCCAGAAGTAAGGACAACAAAAAGGTGGTCAGGGTAGAGAGCTTGAATGTATTACCTCCTACAAAATGAAACCAAGTGACATGTGACAATAAGGTTTTGCTCCAAAATGAATTCAAAGCCTTTTATGCTTGCTTTGACTGTCAAAACATGGAGGTACCTTCACAAACTCCCATAACTCCTTGTGACCATGTGATTTCAGTCTTTGAATAAGACATGAGAGTACCCTTCAGAAGGGTGAATTCACAGAAAGCAACCAGCCCAGAGGACCTGTGCTATTCAATTGGCTGATGTATTTACTGATATCTCTAACGTTTCACTTTGACAGTCTGAGACACCCACCTGTTTCAAGCAGGCTTCAATCATATCAGTGCCCAAGAAGAATGTGATAACCAGCCTCAAACACTATCATCCAGTAATACTTATATCCACTGTGAGGAAGTGCTTTGAGAGGTTTGTGATGAGATATATCAACTCCTGCCTGAAGAGCAACTTCCGCTCCAATTTGTCTACTGTCATGACAGGCCAATGCCAGATGCCATTTCATTGTTTCTTCACTCAGCTCTGGAACATCTGGACAGTAAAAATGCATACGTCAGGATGTTCTTTATTGATTGCAGCTCTGCATTCAATACTAACATCCCCTCAAAACTAATCCATAAGCTCTAAGACCTTCTTGTGCAACTGTATCTTCGATTACCTCACTTGTAAACCCATCAGTTTGAATTAGCAACAACATCTGGCTGAATGGTGCCACAACAAAAACCTCTTATTGAACGTCAGCAAGGTCAAAGAGCTTAGTATTGACTACAGGAAGAGGAAACAACCATGAGGTCCATGATCGGACGTGGAAAGGGTCAGCAGCTTTAAATACCTCGAGGTATCATTTCAGAGGATCTGTCCTGGGTCCAGTACACAACTACCATTACAAAGAAGGCTTGGCAGTGCCTCTACTTTCTATGAAGTTTGTGCAGATTCAACATATCATCGAAAACTTTGACAACCTTCTGTAGATGTGTGGCAGAGAGTATACTAACTGATTGCATCACAGCCCCGTAGGGGAATAACAATACCTTTGAATGGAGAAAACTATAAAAAGTGGTGGATACAGCCCAGTTCACAGGTAAAGCCCTCCCCATATTAAGTATATTTACAAGGAGCACTGTTGCAGGAAAGCAGCATCCATCAAGGATACCCGTTATCTGGACCATGCCCTCTCCTCCTCCCATCAGGAAGGAGGTATGGGAGTCTCAAGCCCCAAATCACCAGATGCAGGAACAGTATTACCCCTCAACTATCAGACTCTTGAACCAGAGGGGATAGCTCCACTGACCCCAACATTGAACTGATTCCTCAAGCTATGCACTCACTTTTAAAGACCCAACTCATGTTCTCAATATTTGGTGCTTATTTATTATTTTCTTTCCTTTTTGTATTTGCACATTGGTTGTTTGCCTCTCTCTGTCCTGTGTGGTTCTTCACTGATTCTATTCCATTACTTTCTACTTACTATGAATGCCCACAAGAAAATGAATCTCATAGCAGAACAGGTGATTCCAGTTAATTGGGACACCTCGGGAGCAATACATTTTGGCCCAATTAAACAGCTGCCTCAATTAGCCTAAGTTTCGTGGAAATAGCTTAAAAAGATGTACAAAAGACAAACTACTATTTCACTATGTAACAAATTATTTTATTTATTTAAGCAATACAGTGTGGAGTAGGCCCTTTCCGGCCTTCGCGCAACCTCAATTATGAATTACAAACAAATCAGAACATTATCAATACTATTACCATACTATAAAACTGTATTAGTTCCTAATAGTAACTGACAGAGAAATTCAGCCTATGCTGCCGTGCTCTTTTGATTGGCTGTAATTAACAAAATCAGTGCAGACACACAGTAGATAATTTCCTTTGGGATCAATAAAGCAATGGACTGCCTTCCTACAATGCTATCAACGATTGCATTATTTGCATTCTTAGTTTTCATTATAACATTCAAGATGGTTTTTGATACCTTCAGATTCTTTGAAGCTCCTAACTTGAAGTAGTGAAATCATTTCATTTTATTTTCACTCCTGGGCATTTCTGCATCTCCAAGCCTGAATGCTTGAAACCAGTCAGTAAATCAGTTCTGAATTGTTTTGTGCTTATTTCTCAACAATTATCAATGACAAAAATCACTGCTCTATAAACACAAGCACACACAACTGATGCTACTTAGAACTGTCTGCTCTAGGCATGGTGCAATGTATAATGGTGACACAATTGAACAGTTAGAAACTGTTCAGCAACAGTGTCCTGTCCCAATCAAGCGGCATAATATTCCAAATAAACAAAGAGAACCCTGGCTATTTTCTCAATTATTTTGTTTTCTTTCAGGGTGGCCCAAGTAAGTGGTTGTCCCTATTAACTAATGGCCTAAATAACCAGAATCCACTGTAAATGGTGACATACATGTACTTTGATCATTGATTGAGTTTAAAAGCCGTAAGGAAATGTTGCAACTCTATAGACCACACATCAATGCTAATTTATTATTAAAGTACATACATGTTACCATATACTGTACTATTTTGATTCATTTTCATGTAGACATTTACAGGAAAAATATAGTACTATCTTGTAAAACCCCGTTATATAAAGAAAGACGGACAAACAACCAGTGTGCAACAAAAGGCAAAATGTGCAAATAATAATAATATTGAAAATGTGCATTGTAAGGAGTCATTGAAAATGAGTCTGTAGGCTGCAGAATCAGTTTAGAGTAGTGGCGAAGTTTTCCATGACAATGATGGTTGTAAGGTAACAATTGTTCCTGAAGCTGGTGGTGTGGGACCTAAGGAGCAGCACATTAGTGTAGCAATAAGCATAATGTTTTACAGCATCAGTGATCAGAAATCAATTCCTGCTGTTATCCGTAAGGAGTTTATATGTTCTCCATCCAACCAAGTGAATTTCCATCGAGTGCTCCAGTTTCCTCCCACTTTTCAAAGCCATATGGATTAGTAATGTGTGGGCAGGCATGATATGTTGGTGCCAGAAGCATGGAGACACCTGCAGGCTACCCCCAGTACATCCTTGGAATGTGCAGGTTATTGATCTAAATGATGCATTTTACTGTATGTTTCGATATAAATGGCAAATATAGCTAACCTTTCTTTTGCAAGGTTTCTGTACCTCCTGTGCAACAATAGTAGTGAGAAGAGGGTGTAGCCTGGATAGTGGAAATCCTTAATGATGATGCTGCTTTCTTACAGCTATACGCCATGTAAATGTTTGGAGGGTTTTGCCTGTGATGAATTAGGCTTTATCCGTTACTTTCTGTAGCTTGTTCCATTCCTTGGCATTGGTGTTTCCATACGAGGCCACAATTAAACCAGTTAGGTTACAGTCCACAGTGCATTTACAGAAGTTTGACAAAGTTTTAACAAACTTCAAGTTTTGACTTGGAGTACTGTATTCATTCTTGTAACTTCATTATAGCAAGGATATGAAAGCTTTAGAGAGGGTGCAGAAGAGGTTTATCATTTTCCTACCTGGATTAGAGACATGTCTTATGAGGAAAGTTTAAGCAAGCCAAGGCATTTATCTTTTGTACAACGGAAATGAGAGGTGGACTTGATAAGAGTCATATAGAGCATGGGCAGCCAGCACCCTTTTCCCCCCAGGGTGGCAATAAGCATTGAACATTACCAAAGGAAATCTATTTAAGGCAAGTGGAAGAAAATTTGGGGAAAAGTCAGTTAGGTTTTGTTTTATACAGAGTGGTGGATACCTGGAATGCATTGCCAGTGATGCTAGTACAAGGGATATTTAAAAGTCTTTCAGACAGGTGTAAGCATGCAGGTAAAATGGAGGGTTATGTATGGCTTGTGTAGGAGGAAAGGTTAAGATTGATTGTGGAATAGGCTTATAGTGGTTGGCATAACATAGTGAACTGAAGGGTCCATACCATGTTGTACTATTCTACGGTGTAACGGTGTATGTTCTACACCCTAAAGTAAAGGTGATGGAAACATACAACATCTTTGTACTGCATCACTGATGCTACAGTACAAAGATGTGTTCTAGCTGTGCCTCCAGCTAACTTACTGCAATGCAGTAATAAAATCTGCATATCTAGAAAAGGAAAACTGTCCAGCTATGACGTGTCCATAAAAAAGCAGGGCAGATTCCCTCATAAGTTTATGTATTTGCTGATGATTTGGCAATGTTCAATTTCTTAAACAACTCAGAAAACTATGCTATCAATGGTTGTGTGCAGCAAGACCCAAATAACATTCAAGCATGAGTTGATAAAAGCCAAAGAGCATTTATACCAAACAACTGCCAAGAAATGAATATCTCCAGCAAGGGAGAATCTTACTATTAACCCTCAAAGCTCAACAGCATTAATACTGTCAAATGCCCCACCATCAACGTCTTGGTTTTCCAGCATTGTGCAGGAAACCAGCTGACCAGTCACAGAAATACTGTGGGTAGAAGGTTATCCTAAAAAGAATTACTTACCTTTACCTCGTGATATAATGCATGTATCAGAGATGTTATACAATACTGTCTACAAGCCTGGATAAGTGTAGTAATAGCATTCCAGAAGCTCAACATTATCCAGGACAACACTAGCTTTTCGAATGGCACCCCAAAGACCATCCTAAATATCCACATTCATCACCAGTGCAATGTGACAACAGTGTGTACCATCTACAAAATTAACTACAGCTATTTCCCTAACTTATTCCAATACCATGTCATAAAACTGTGGCTCATGCCTCCAGGAATGGCAATTCCTCCAAAAGTTCTTTGCAGTTATAAATATCAGAAATATGACACAACTCCTTTTTCGTTGCTGGATCTAAGTTCTAGAACTTCCTACCCAACACCAGTCTATTCACTTCCACCAGAGGATTATCATCACCTTCACAAGAGCAATTAGGAGTGAACAATTAATCTGGACCTAACAGTGATCTACAATTCCACTAAATAGATGTATTAAAAACATACACATGTAGGTATTTCCTATGGGTTATATAAGTGGAGATATTTTAAAGTAGAGTGAAAGAGGAACCACCAATACTTATACAGCAGGCAGACTGAAATTAGTTGCCAGGTCTTTTCCTTCCCCTGCTGATCTTATGTATTATCATTATTGTAAATAATAAACTTACTATAAAGACACAAATTAAGCCAGAAAAAAAAATTAATGAATTATAATAATGTCCCTGGAATTGAACTCTAATATACAATTAAAGACCCAATGTCACACCTACCTCATTTCCACCAACTGCTTTGGTAAGGATTACAGCAGATGACACTGGAGGCGGCATACAACCAACAGTCTGCAAACTGGAACAGAAGCCCAAAACACAGTTAGGAGAGTAGTATTTTCCAAAGCATTTGTCTTGTATAAACTTCTTAGCCTGTTTAAATAGGTGTAAATGAATTTCATATGCCTTGTACAAGCATTCAATTCCAATAGTAATTATTTATTTATCAGTTAAGTATGTATCATCAAAAATATTTCAATGTTTTAAACCTGTAAATAATAAAACATCTTCCTTTGATTTAAATGCATTATCTGCTACATTTACTGAATACCCCATTATGAATCTTGAAGCTTTAAGAAGGAAGTTGAACTTCAAAATTTATGATCGCATTTTACAATAGTCAGCAATAAAAAGATGTCCGGCAACTGATCGGTGCCCTGCTCCATCCTTGTATCAGCAATCACTTCTCCAGTTAAAGATGTTTATGTTAAAGTTTGAAGCATTTCTAAAATCTGTACATAATATAATTCTTTGATTAGAAAGTTTTTAAAAAAGCAATCAGAAATTACAGAATCACTTCCAAACATGTACTTCTGTAATTCCTATTCATCTTCTCAAAATAAAAATCAAGATCCATTGAAGGATCTTCCCAAAGACACTCATATTCTGCATTTTCTAATATTATTTACAATTTCTAAACAGCAACATTTTAATCAAAATTTTAAAAAGGCTCACCTTCATTTGATTACTATATTATTGAAAGTACATAAAACTTGGGAATAATTGTCCTGGGACATCAATAGGGGCTAGCCAATGCATTCACTCTTCTAGATAAAAGAGAACATTGGTTGAAAGCAATGTTCTATTATACTAAAACATCTGAGATGCATGCTCTGAATGGTCTTGTTTTCATTCAGCTTTAGAATGAGTTTCACGCACAAACATAAACCTGGTTTGTCCCTTACCAATCCTAGCTGTTACACAATGTATGAGTACCAGAAATCTTGGATGTTGGAAATAAAGAAATGTGGCATTGCTGAGACAACAATAAAAGACTAATTTTGTTCTGTAGAAAAGAATTAGCATAAATATTGTGCCATTGAGTCCATCAAGATTTTATGGAATATTTTATTTCTGAGCAGTTTGACAGGGCTGAATTTTCTTAAGTCCAAGATCTTCTTGCTGCCTTTCAGATCTTCACTACCATTACATTAGACAGGATTAACAGTGCAGAGAAAGTTATTTGTACCAGAATCTCTGGGAACTTCTACAGAATTGCATTGTATTTCTTTCTTTATACCAAGAATGATGCTCATTACACAGATGGAATCAATTTGTCTCTATGTACAGATCATCCCCATCTTACGAGCACCCAGCCTATAGACAGCCCATACATTTAAACGAACATTTGGGAGACCAGCAGCATGGGTTTGCTGACTGCAGTCACATTTCATAGTTGTAGACCGTTCAGTTACAATCAATTTGGAGGAACTGAATACTCCCATAACTGAATAGATCTCCAGAGTTATTAGTCACCTTGAATTTCTAAAGGAAATACTAGACTTTTGTGAAGTAATATGCAATACTTTGTGATAATTTATACGTCCAATAAAAATGCAACTCATGTGCAGAAGTTAAACCTGAGTAACTAATGTCAGAAATCTCCAAATGCTGAAGATACATGTACACATAAAGTCAAGTGTGTTTCAAATATGTGGGTTAATACCCTGGGGGAAATCAGGTCAGCATTTCTCAATAATTGCAACTGAAACAGTACTCTAAAGGGTCTAGTATGTTTGCTTCCTTTCAAAGGAAATAAGTTTATTGACTTCTAAGCAAGTAGTTTAACACTCGAGATTAAACTGCCACGAACAGTTTCCCAGCATAATTAGAAAATGTACGATAGTTCCTTTGCCAATATTTTCCTCATTCATCCTCCCCCCCCCCCCCCCAAGAGAGCACAGGTTAGGAAGTATTAGATGTTAATTTGCTGTGAAAATGTAATAATATTGAAAACTTCACTAAGTAACAATCACTTTCTAACTCAAACCCTCTGCATTGGAAAATGTCATATTTAAGAAATACTTCCTAAAAATTAAAAAATATCAAATATTGAAATATATTAAAATCAGAATTAGAAGCAAAAGTCTTACCCTTTTAAAAGCCATGGGTTTATAGACGTCAGAGCTAATAACTTAAGATAAAACCAAATAGCCATTGGGAAAAATGCAAGCGTAAAGGTCTGTACAAACATATGAAGTTTGACGTGCATCAGAGCATTGGTCAGCTCCTGAAACATGAGAAAGAGAGAAAAATAGTTTACTGAAGAGCACAATACTTTCATGAATTTCAAATATTTATTTACTTTCCAAACAAACCTTACTGAAACAACAAACAGTATTTACTGAAAAAGCACCTCCATGATCTTCTCTCTCTTCCAGTTACAATACTCAATATCCAAAACCTATTACATCATAGTTATAAAATCTCAGAATACTATTAAAATTAAGTCTGGATAGTATCACCAATGAGTTTTCCATACATTTAGTCTGGTCTTCAGCCAAATATAATAATAAACAATATGGCATTCTTGGCTCAGTGACTGTGCTTTCACTTCAAGTCAAATGTTCATGGGCACCAGCTGCAGGCTAGTCTGAAGTTCTGACATGTCAATTCATGGCCTCCTCTTGTGCTAAGATAAGGACACCTCAGGGTGGTAGTGCAACACCTTATATTCCAGTGTAGCCTCCAACCTAATGGCATGAATTTTGATTTCTCTTTCTGGTTTTTAAAAAAATCTTCCTTCCCCCCCACTCTTTTCCCTAGATTGACCTTTCATCTCTTCTCACCTATTTATCAGTCCCCTCAGGGTCCCCTCCTCCTTTCCTTTCTCCCATGGTCCACTGTCCTTTACTATCTATCAGAGTCGTTCTTCTCCACTCCTCGACTTTTCCCACCCAGCTTCATCCATCATCTTCCAGCTAGCCTCTTTCCCCTCCCCCATCTTTTTATTCTAGCATCTCCCCCCCCTTCTTTCTCAGTCCAGAAAAAGGGTCTGCGCCTGAAATGTCAACTGTTTATTCATCCCCATAGATGCTGCCTGACCTGCTCACTTTTTCTAGCATTTTGTAAGTATTGCTTTGAATTTCCAGCATTTGCAGACTTGCTCACGTTTATAGTCTGAAGTAATGTTCCATTACTGAAATACCATCATTTGTATAATGTCTTTAAAAAGATGAATGTGAAGATCCAGAAAATGTCTTCAAAGTGAAAGATATACATACGTGCAGGTTTAAGTTCATTTTCAACCAACAATGCTGGGGAGGGTTTAAACTAGATTTGCAGGGGGATGGGAACCAGAGTGCCAGAGTAGATAGTGGAACGGGGGTAAAAATAAATGATGTTAGTAGTTCATGCAAAGTCATATACAGTAAGGTTGTGTGTGGTGGTAACAATCTTTTGAGGTGTGTATATTTCAATGCAAGGAGTATTGTGGGAAAGGCAGATGAACTGAGGGCCTGGATTGACATGTGGAATTAAGACACCATAGCCATTACTGAAACCTGGCTACAGGAGGGGCAGCTCAAAGTTCCAGGATTCCGATGCTTCAGACGTGATAGAGGCAGCGGGATGAAGGGCGGGGGGGTGTGGCTTTGCTAGTCAGAGAAAATATTACAGCAGTGCTTCGGCAGGAAAGATTAAAGGAATTGTCTACTGAGGCCATATGGGTGGAGCTGAGAAACAGGAAAGGTATGACCACATTAATAGGGTTGTATTATAGACCACCCAATAGTCAACGAGAATTGGAGGAGCAAATCTGCAGAGAGGTAACAGACAACTGCAGGAGACAGAAAGTTGTGATTGTAGGGGATTTTAATTTTCCATACATTGATTTGGACTCCCACACCGTTAAAGGTCTAGATGTGTTAGAGTTTGTGAAATGTGTTCAGGAAAGTTTTCTAAATCAATATATAGATGTACCAACTAGGGAGGATGCAATATTTTGTAGATCTCCTATTAGGAAATGTTAGGACAGGTGACGGAAGTGTGTATAGGGGAACACTTTGGTTCCAGTGATCATAACGTCATTAGTTTCAACATGATCATGGATAAAGATAGATCTGGTCCTCGGGTTGAAGTTCTAAACTGGAAAAAGGCCAAATTTGAAGAAATGAGAAAGGATCTAAAAAGTGTAGATTGGGACAGGTTGTTCTCTGGCAAGGATGTGATTGGTAAGTGGGAGGCCTTCAAAGGAGAAATTTTGAGAGTGCAGAGTTTGTACGTTCCTGTCAGGGTTAAATGCAAAATGAATAAGAATAAGGAACCTTGGTTCTCGAGGGATATTGGAACTCTGATAAAGAAGAGAGAGATGTATAACATGTATCTGCAACAGGAGGAAGTAAAATGCTTGAGGAGTATAAAAAGAGTAAGAAAATACTTAAGAAAGAAATCAGGAGGGCTAGAAGAAGACATGAGGTTGCTTTGGCAGTCAGAGTGAAGGATAATACTAAGAGCTTCTACAGGTACGTTAAGAGCAAAAGAATAGTAAGGGATACAATTGGTCCTCTTGAAGATCTGAGTGGTCGGCTATGTATGGAACCAAAAGAAATGGGAGAAATATTAAATGGGTTTTTTGCATCTGTATTTACTAAGGAAACTGGCGAGGAGTCTATAGAAACAAGGCAACCAAGTAGGGAGGTCATGGAACTTATACAGATTAAAGAGGAGGAGGTGCTTGCTGTCTTGAGGCAAATCAGAGTAAATAAATCCCCAGGATCTGACAGGGTAGTCCCTCGGACCTTGAGGGAGACTAGTGTTGAAATAGCAGGGGCACTGGCAGAAATATTTAAAATGTCGATATCCACGGGTCAGGTGCCGGAGGATTGGAGGATAGCTCATGTAGTTCCGTTGTTTAAAAAAGGCTCTAAAAGTAAGCCAAGAAATTATAGGCCAATAAGTTTGACATTGGTAGTAGGTAAATTATTGGAAGGAATACTAAGAGATAGGATCTACAAATACTTGGATAGACAGGGACTTATTAGAAACAGTCAGCATGACTTTGTGCGTGGTAGGTCATGTTTAACCAATCTATTAGAGTTTTCGAGGAAGTTACCAGGAAAGTGGATGAAGGGAAGGCAGTGGATGTTATATACGTGGACTTCAGTAAGGCCTTTGACAAGGTCTTGCATGGGAGGTTAGTTAGGAAGATTCAGTCACTAGGTATACATGGAGAGGTAGTAAATTGGATTAGACATTGGCTTAATGGAAGAAGCCAGAGAGTGGTAGTGGAGGATTGCTACTCTGAGTGGAGGCCTGTGACAAGTGGTGTGCCACAGGGATCAGTGCTGGGTCCATTGTTATTTGTCATCTATATCAATGATCTGGATGATAATGTGGCAAATTGAATCAGCAAATTTACTGATGTTACAAAGATTGGAGGTGTAGTGGACAGTGAGGAAGGTTTTCAATGCTTGCAGAGGGATTTGGACCAGTTGGAGGAATGGGCAAAAAAATGGCAGATGGAGTTTAATGCGGATAAGTGTGAGGTATTGCCCTTCGGAAGGTCAAACCAAGGTAGAACATACAAGGTAAATGGTAGGACACCGAGGAGTGCAGTAGAACAGAGGGATCTGAGAATACAGATACATAATTCCCTAAAAGTGGCGTCACAAGTGGATAGGGTTGTAAAGAGAGCTTTTGGTACATTGGCCTTTATAAATCAAAGTATTGAGTATAAGAGTTGGAATGTAATGGTGAGGTTGTATAAGATGTTGGTGAGACCAAATTTGGAGTATTGTGTGCAGTTTTGGTCACCTAATTACATGAAGGATATTAATAAGGTTGAAAGAGTTCAGAGAAGGTTTGCAAGGATGTTGCTGGGACTTGAGAAACTGAGTTACAGAGAAAGGTTGAATAGGTTAGGACTTTATTCCCTGAAGCGTAGGAGAATGAGGGGTGATTTGATAGAGGTGTATAAAATTATGATGGGTATAGATAGAGTGAATGCAAGCACAGGCTTTTTCCACTGAGGCCAGGGGAGGAAAAAAACCTCAGAGGTCATGGGTTAAGGGTGAAAGGGGAAAAGTTTAAAGGGAACATGGGGGGGAGGGCTTCTTCACACAGAGAGTGGTGGGAGTGTGGAATGAGCTGCCAGATGAAGTGGTGAATGCGGGCTCACTTTTGACATTTAAGAAAAACCTGGACAAGTATATGGATGAGAGGGGTTTGGAGGGTTATGGCCCAAGTGCAAGTCAGTAGGACTTGGCAGAAAAATGGTTCGGCACGGCCAAGAAGGGCCAAAAGGCCTGTTTCTGTGCTGTAATGTTCATTGGTTCTATGCTAAGATAAAGAGTTTTTATCTCATTGTTAATTCTGGGATCAAGCTGAGTACTCTTCAGTGTTGAACGTCCACACAGCACATCTGTGTCTGCAGAACATTAACCCTGGCTGGTTTAGGTGCGGTAAGGCGAATTCTCCAGCATACTGCTGGGAAATACTAGCAAGACAAGTTCTGTCATTGGATTCCATGCAACTCCTTTGACAGACAGAAAGTAGTGACAGGTACGCCGGTGTTCGTAACCTGATCACCTGACAAGTTTGCAAATATCCAATACCTGATGTAACCTGTATTCTCACATGATCAATAGTCATTCAAATCAGAAAAGTTTTGCCAAGATATTTAAAAGATTTCTACCTACTTGTTTCTTTCCCTCCCTCCACCCCCCCTCCCCGCCATTTTGGATTGCGCTGTTCACTTGCAGCTAAAATAGGGAACTTTTCAAATCCTTGTAATGATTTTTATGCTTGTTAAGATATAACAGGTAAGAAACACTCTCATTTCTTGGAAGATGCTAGATTGCCAGAGAACTACAACTTGGGTTTCCAAACTAACACGGTAGAGCTAGAAGGTGGTATAACATAAAATCAAATTCAGTGTTTGTAATATGTGCAATCATGTGAAATGAACAGGTGGTGTATCGCCCAAAAAACAAACAGTTCTTTTCAAAGTGAGATCTTCTCACTTACAAGGTTATGATACAGATCTCCTGGGCACTGCTGCTAACATCAACTGATTATCTAAAAGTAACCAATTTGTCTCTACTTTTAACCAAAGTGACATTTAACCAAGGAACCTTCAAGGGGATAAATGAACAGAAATCAAGCCATTTGCTATTAGGAGAGAAACAAAAGTAACACACAGCCACCTTTATGCATCTCTTGGCAGCTTGATTAGAGTCAAGCGTATAAAATTTAAATTATTACACATAGTGTATAAATTTATAAAAACAATAAATGGGCAGGGAAGAAAACTAAGATAGCATTTGTCTAATCACATCCAATGAAATAGGTTTTGAAATGTAGTATCACTATAATGGATTTGGCTCAGAGTTCAAAGTAAATTTATTTCCTAAGTATATAGATTTCACCATATACAACCCTGAGAAACATTTTCCTGCGGGCATTCTCAGCAAATCTATAGAATAGTAACCATAACAAGATCAATAAAAGATCAACCAGAATGCAGAACAAACTGTGCAAATGCAAACATAAATAAATAGCAATAAATAATGAGATAACAAGATAAAAAGTCCTTAAAATGAGATCACTGGTTGTAGGAATATCTCAGTGGATAGGCAAAGTGAGTGTAGTTTGTTCGAGAGCTTGAGGTTGAGGGGCAGTAGATGTTCTTGAACGTGGTGGAGTGAGTCCTGAGGCTCTTGTATGTTCTTCCAGAGCATCACAAGCAACAATAAAGCATAAGTATAAAAGATGATTTAGTGGTGCTCACTAAGATTTAGATTGCCATACCAAAAGGACCCTTCTACTTTTCTCCAAATTATTCTGCAGAAACATTATGGTCTAACCAAACCATTTTATGGATGCTTAATTAAATTTTCACCCACAAGACAGAACTCTTAAATGAGGAGCAGTTGGATTGATACTTAAGCTATGACTTCCTGACTGAAACATTCACATATGTTCAGAGCTGCAACTCAGCAGAAAATCTTTAGAAATCTTTTGAAGTAGGCTTCATATTTTTAAAAAATCCTACAATTTGTTCCTAATATTTCAAGGCAGTAAACTGGATATTACAATGAATCTAATAAAACTCCACATGTATACAAAACCAGAAAATGCTGCCAACAAGTCATGCAGCACTTCTGCAGCAAGAGAGAAGGGATGAATAAAACTCCCATTGGAACTGAAAAATGTAATTTATCACATCTCTAACATGAAACTGCTAAGTTTTGTCAGGAGTTTCTAGTATTCAGCTTTTTGATATATACATATTCTAAATTCAGCTCTAGTTACATTTTGGCTTGCACATGATATACCTCATTGACAATGAAACACAGGCCTACACATAGTAGCTGGAAATTTGTTGGCAATATTTTGTTTGTTTGCCAATATTTTACAAAGCCATGCTTTGACTGCATTAAGTCTGAATCATGAAACCTTACCTCAGTCTTTAATGAAAGCCCACTGTTAAAAAATATAGTTGAAACGGCAATATAAGTTATCGTAATTTCTGGTTTCAATGGCCCTATTAAAAAGTAAAATACAAAATCAAAACTTGATTAGAAAAGAGATAATGTTTTAAGTGTTTAAGTTCAGTACACAAAATATTTAAGTAAAATATCAAAATGAAATATCAGGTATCTTCAAATATAAAAAAGTAAAAAACACTTTTACTTTTCTATTTGTTCAGTTTATTGCTTAATATTACATTATTGGTTGTATAGTCTATACTGAGCTTAAGTCGTCTAAACTTGGGAATGCTTTAATTTGTTCATCAAATCCGTATTTCATCCAGTTAAAAATTTAAATGACCGACTCTTAATAATTCTTAAAGTTCCAGGAAGTAATTTGTATTGGCTAAGTTACAGAAATTATTTTATAATAGTGCAATGATTTTTTTTGTAAAAAAAATCCAACTGAACTGGTTAGGGCGCAGTTTAACACTTTATCAAAAGGCTGTATTTTTTGATGTCATTTGTAAACAATAGATATTAAAGATGCTCTATAGTACACTCAAAATTCTGAGGAGTAATATTAAAAGATTAGGAGATTATTAGGGATGGTTGGTTTGCTGATGACTATACTTCTACTAATACGTCTACTCTGATCAACGTACAAGGAAACCCACATATTTAACGTAACTCACTCAAGAGAAAGTATATAAAAATACATCCAGCATAGAAATCAGCAGCACAAAATAATTCCCCAATAGGGAAAAAACATTATAATAATAGTTCAAATTTACAACTTAAATTATGAGATCAATACACTTGCAGTCAAATAAAATCAATTTTCAATGCAATATTTGGCATGCCACAATACACAATAACCACTATGAATAATATGACATTTTAAGTAGAACAAAAGAAGTTTCAGTCACTATTTGTTCAGGTTTAGCTCACTTTAAGCAGACATTCCTGTTGCTTTACTGTACTACCACAAAAACATTAGTGACATTCTCCAAGTTGGATGATTGCATGTTACATCACACAAAACTTTTAAGCTGGCATTCTAATAATAGAGGGAGAGCTGCAAACTTTTTACATTTAAACCAAGACTTCTTTTAGAGCCTGCCACCATTTCAAAGAAGCTAACCCAGTGTCTCAAAAAAATTCCCCAATTTACAACATAAAAATGTTATTGCCATTGGGTAAGCTGTTAAGTTTGCTTTGGACAAATTGGCTGACATCTTAGCTAAATTTTGAAGTACTTCATTGACAAAGTGGTTTGGGGTGTCCAAAGAATAGTGCCATACAAATACATTTTGAGAATGATTCACTTACTGTATCAATGGGAATGATGTTGAAAATATTCAGATTAAAAATAATCCTCATTCTTTGTAAAGCAATAAAAATATAAATACTACCAAAACATCACCATGAACGATGAGTGGCATTTCTCTTTCCCAGTCCTCATTCTGAATAACTTCTCACATCTCTTCTCTGCACCTGCCCATCATCTCTCTCTGGTTACCCCTTCCTTCCCTTCCATCCACTGTCCTCTCTTATTAGATCCCTTCTTCTTCAACCCTTTATTTCTTCCACCTATCCTTCCCCAGTTTCTTACTTCTACCCCTTACCACACCTGGTCTGACATCACCTAATAGCCTGTTCTCCTTCCCCTCTCATCTCCTTATTCTGAATTCTGCCCCTTTGCCTCTCCAGTGCTGAATCTGGTTCCAGCTTGCAACGTCGACTGTTTATTCCCTTCCATTGATGGTGTCTGACTTGCTGAATTCCTCCAGCATTGTGTGTGTATTATTACCCAAGATGTCTAGTATCTGCAGAATCTTTCGTGTTTATAATGGATAAGCATTTTGTGAGTAGATATGTATTTGTGTTTTAAATCCCCGAGGTATCATTACGATCACAAACAAGAAGTGAGTTTGAAACGTGTCATCCGCAAGGTTGGTAATGTGCACAAGGAGGCAAAATCTGCACCGCTTCCAGTCTCACTGAGTATCAGAAGCGGTACAGGCTTGGACGCGAGTTCAAGTTGCTCCCCTGAATGACTCCCATACAAACGGGCCTGTTCGTGTACAGCTCGGCCACCAGGTTTCTCTCCCTCTGCCCTACACCCCGATCACTGAGGCTTACCTCCATGCATCCCCACGGAAGGCTGCAGTTTGGCAAAGGTGATCACCAGCACGATGCCCAGCAGGAACCACTGCCGCCTCGCACGCTCAAACAGCCCCATGACAGGGACGAGAACAGAGCCGGTCTCGCCCCTCGACGTCTGCACGTCTCACTGCGCCGCAACAACCCAATTCCGCTTCCACCGCCGGGCAAGCGGCACGTCCGGAGGCGGAACCGAGGAGGGGCAACACTGGGGCGGGGGCAGGCAGGCAGGCAGGCAGGCGACTCTTCACAGGATAGCCCGGCGATGAGTGCGAGCTGCGAGCCATGGGCCTGCGGTCGTTCGCCGTGGATCCAGGTCCGACAGGACGGCGGCGCGAGGCTCGCGAGTCTCCGCGCAGTCGCGTCATCGGGAGCGCGCTGTGCAAGCTTAGCACCAGCTGATCAATATGCTGCTTTAAGGAATCTCTGATTATATAACGTGTGCTTAAAAATATTAAAACAGCATTCGAACGGTGCAATATTACATACCTATCGTGTGTGGGCGCCAGGCATCGCGTTGCATGTCTAAATTTTTGATTTAAATCCAAAACCGATCTTATTGTTCTAGTTCAGCGAATGGTTATTATTGGAATTATTTAAAACTTGTTCTAAAGTGTGTTAGTAATGTATATTCATGTATATAGTTATGTATATTCAGCTCTAAAAACTGCTGATGGCGTGAAGAGGGAAATGAATGAATATTCGGTCAGAGTCTGGCTTCCCAACCAACATGCGGTCCAGGCAACCTGCAGGGAAGGTCTCCACCGTTATCTACAAATTACGTGCGTGAAATTATGCTTTTGGCAATTTTTATGTCTCGTGTCATGGAAGAAACTGCAGCCCATTTTTGCCAAACGGATTCGGAAAGGACGCTGAACAATGTTGTGGAGACTTGAACTGAGGCAAATAGTGGAAATGTACAGTATTTTGCCTTTCCTAGTGTAATGCTCAGTGAAAGTATTTCATGCCGCGTTGAGATTGCAAAATTAATTCGCATTTCTAATCGCCAATTCTATTCACCTTGTGCATCATTTTAATTTAAAATAAATGAGGAGCAAATTTGATGCCATGTTATTCTATGATCTCTTTGTTTCGAATTGACTTTTTAACTGCATAAAAATAGTTCAAGTAACATCCAATATTCAACGCCGTAGGATCCTTTCATTTATTGGAAAATGTTATTTGTCTCTGCATGAAGCAAGTTCAGAGAAACGATGTTGTATGAGTAGGGAATTTAGGAAATTCCTCACTAGGTAAAAGATTAAAAATACTGGAGAATTCCGAGGGATGTAGGGATTTAAAGAGAGGTGCAAACTGTACTTGAAGTAAGATTGTATAAATAACAAGTTGAATAAACAAACAAATCCACAAGGGAAAAAAGGTCTGGCATTTTTCCTTGGGATAATACATGTTTAGATCTCCACTTTCCTGGTTATCACTTGGTTAGTAAATGCTAAGGGAGGAAGTGGATTTTTATCCTGATCTTTAAGATTGGAAGATTATAAGGACCAACTGTTTGGAAAATTGGTTTCACCTTGGTAGAAAATCATGGTAGTGTTATCTGGAAAATGTAAAAGGTAGATCATTACTCCCAGTAACTGACAAAGTGGTGGCTATTATCTGTCTTAGTTTGTGAGAAGGCCTCGAGAACTCAATTATAAAACAAGCGATTGGATAGAAGATTAAATTTCAAGTATAGATGTACTAAAATCAGACTAGACCAAGGTGATCAAGTTAGCTGTTTGCAACTGAGTAGCCAATTTTAAAATGTTTTGAATTGCTTACTCACAAGAATGTGGCTTGTTGGACCAGAAGGGTCGTTACTGTGCTGTATCACTTAAAAATAATTCTACACCATGGGAACAGGCCATTGGAACCAACTCATCTGTGCTAACCAGTGGTACCTTCCATATTAACCCCATCACCCAACACTTTGTCCATAGCCCTCTATGTTTAAGTGATTCAAGTGCTCCTTTAGATGCCTAAATACTATCACATCCCAGCTTTAAGCACTCTTAATGCATTTAAGCCGCTTAACACTCTGGGTAAAGAGGGTTCCAGAAATGTACCATTTCTCTTTACCCTAAATCTTTGTCCTCTAGTTTTCCTGCAGTCTACCCTATCTATATTGCTCATAGTTTTGTATACTTCATTCACATCCCTTAACCTCCTCCATACCAGAGCAGTCAGATCTACCTTCTCAAGCCTCGGTGTACAATGAAATGGTTCCATCACTAGCAACATCCAGGTGACTTTCCTTTGCAACTTCTCCAGTTCTATTACCTCTTAGACCTTGGTGACTAGGACTGCATATGATACTCCAGCTGAGGTCAAAAAAGATTTTACCAAGTTTGAGCATGATCTCCCTAATTCTTTATTTGATGCTCCAACCTACAATAGCTAGTAACATATATGCCTTCCTAATCATGTTCCTACCTGCATTGCCATCTTCATGATCTGTGCACTTGTATTTTATTTCAGGACAGTCCTGAAGAAGGCTCTCGGCCCAAAACATTGACTGTTTATTCATTTCTATAGATGCTGCCTGACCTGCTGAGTTCCACCAGTATTTTGAGAGTTTTGCTTTGGATCTCCAGCATCTGCAGGCCTTCTTGTGTTTATGTATTTTATTTATTTTGAAATTGTATTTAGAGATTACAAGTTCGAGGAACAATATTTCATAAGACCCTACCACTTATGGTTTATGTTCCAGCAGTATATGACCTATCCTTATTAGTGCTCCTAAAATGCAACACCTTACATCTGTCTGAATTAAACTCCATCTACAGCATTTTTCACCATTCCTTCCGACCTTCCCCTCTCGGAGGGGGAAAGTTCTGTCCTCAGTAAGGGCCTTACCTTTTCCCCCTTCACCCACACCTCAGTGAGTTCTGTGTCCGCCACAACACCAAGCTCTACTTGCGTCACCTCCATCTGAGCCCACTTGTTTGGCAAGAACACTCCACCTTGCACCGATGACCCCTTCTCCAGTCTCCAGTCCTCCTCTTCTTGGACACACCGCTCTTCCTTTCTGCATGCTCTGGATCCTTTCATCCCTTATTGCCAACGAGGCATCAAACTGGCTTGACTTCAGCACTCCTCCCTCCTCCTCGAGCTTCACACCCTCTGAATACACTGCCCTCCCCTCTCTCCACACCAATCCCAACCTTACCATCAAACCAGCAGACAAAAGAGATGCCATTGCAGTCTGGCAGACTAACCGCACCCTTGCTGAGATCAGGCAACAACCCCCTGACCCCTCCTCTTACTTACCCCACTGCAGACCAAAATTGTCTCTGACACCACTGACCTCATCAATTCTGGAGAATTCCATCCATTGCCACCAAACTCATAGTTCCCTTATCTGCACTGCTCATTTCTATCTCCTATCCAAGATCCAAAAACCTGACTGTCTGAGCAGGCCCATTGTCTCTACCTACTTCAACCCCAATGAACTCATGTCTTCATACCTTGACTCCATTCTAACCCCTTTGATTCAATCACTTTTCACTCACATCCACGATACTTCACATCCTCTTGATCTCCTTGACAAGTTTCAATTCACTGGCCCTTAATGCCTCATTTTCACCATGGATGTTCAGTCCCTATGACTTTTATCCCCTATCAAGGTGGCCTTAAAGATCTCCATTTTTCATTTCTCTATTTATTGAGATACAGCACAGAATAGGCTTCGAGCCTTCGAGCCACGCTGCCCAGCAATCCCCTGATTTAATTGTATCCTAATTACTGGACAATTTACAATGTCCAATTAACCTACTAACTGGTACATTTTATTTGGATTGTGGAGTGCTCATTTCTCAACAAATGACCTAACCAGCTCCCCTCCACACTACCCTCAACAATTTCTCCTTTGGCTCCTGACACTTTCTCTAGGCTCAAGTGCAGCCACTTGGACACCAGCTATGCCTGCCTTTTTGTTGGCTACATAGAGCAGTTCATATTCTAAGCATTCCCTTGTAATGCTCACCAACTCACGCACCCGCATTCAGCCCATCAATTTTTGCCTCCAACTTCCACCCTGCTCTTAAGTTCACTTGGTCTATTTCTGACACCTCTTGCCCCTTTCTCAGTCTCTCTGTCTCCATCTTCAGAGACAAACTGTCTACTGACATCTTTTATAAACCTACGGATTCCCACAGCTATCTCCACTATACTTCTTCCCACCCTGTCTCTTGTAAAAATGCTATTCCCTTTTCTCAGTGCTTTGTCTCCACCATATTTGTTCCCAGGATGATGCTTTCCTTTCCAGGACATCAGAGATGTCTTTCTTCAAAGAATGACGTTTCCCTTCCTACATCATTGATGCTGCCCTCACCTGCATCTCCTCCATTTCAAAGATATCCCCATTCATCCCATCTTCCTTCCACTTTAACAGGGATAGAATTCCTACCACCCCATCAGCCTCTGCATCCACCATATCACTCTTTGCAATTTCTACCATCTTAAACAGAATCCTACCACCAAACGCAACTTTATCTCCTCCCCCCATCCCCACTCTCTGCTTTCTGCAGGGATCACTCCCTCTATGATTTCCTTGTCTATTCATCCCTCCCCACTAATCTCCCTCCTGGCACATATCCCTGCAAGTGACAGAAATGCTACACTTGCCCTTTCATCTCTTCTATTACCTCCAAACAGTCCTTCCAGGTGAGGCAACACTTCACTTGCAAATCTGTTGGGGCCATCCATTGTATCTGGTACTTCTGATGCAGCCTCCTCTATACTGATGAGACTGGACATAAATTGAGGGACTTCTTTGTTGAGTGCCTTCACTCCATCCACCAAAAACAGAAATTCCCAATGGTCTACCATTTTAATTACTATGCCCATTCCCGTTCTGACATGTAGGTCTTTGGCCTCCAATTTTATTATGATGTGGCCACTCTCGGTGGCTTAGCCTCCAGCCTGGTGTCATAGACTTTGATTTCTCCTTCCGGTAATTTTTAATCCCTCCCTCTTCTTCTCTTCCCCACTCTGGCCTCTTACCTCTTCTCCTCAATTGCCTATCACCTTCCCCTGGTGCCCCTCCTTCTTCCCTTTCTTCCATGGTCCACTCCCCTCTCCCATCAGATTCCTCCTTCTCCAGTTCTTTACCTCTCCCACTCACCTGACTTCACCCATCACCTTCTAGCTAGTGCTCCTTCCCCTACACCAGCTTTTCATTCTGGCATCTTCACCTTTCCTTTCCAGTTCTGATGAAGGATCTCAGCCTGAAACGTTAACTGTTTATTCATTTCCATAGATGCCACCTGACCTGCCGAGTTCCTCCAGCATTTTGTGTGTGTGGCTCTGGATTTCCAGAATCTCCTGTATTTCTAAACACCATCTGCCATTTTCCAGCCCATTTCACCAGTATATAAATCTCTCTGCAGCTTAGAATTAACCTCCACACTATCAACAACTCTGCCAGTCTTTGTAAGATCTACAATCTTTCTGTTCTTTGTTCCCAGATCCAAATCACTCAGATATATTACATACAAGTATCCCAGCAAAGTCATGGGGGATACCACTATTCACAGACTTTCAATTGGAAACACAACCCTCTGCCATTACATGCTGTCTCCTGTTGCCAAAACAATTTTGGATCCAATTTGCCAATTTGCCCTTGATCCTATGAGCCTTAATCTTCTGAACAAGTCTCCCATGTGCGACCTTGTCAAAGAGTTCACTAAAGTCTATGTAAAACACTTCTGCTGCTTTATCCTCACTGATATCCTGTGTTACCACTTAAAGGATTCAATCAAACTGGTCAGACGGGTTCTGTCCTTGACAAATTTTGTTGGCCACCTCTGTTTAGTTACTCCTTTCCAGGTAACCATTAATCTTCTCCCGTGTTTTCCCCAAAATTTTGCGTGCCACTGATGTTAGTTACCAGGCTTTTCCCCACCATATTTCTTGAAAAAGAAGACCATGTTTGCTGTCGTTTGATACCTTAAATGCATCTAGTGAAGGTTTAAGCATCCCTGCCAGACCATCTGCAGCCCTGCTGGAATAAATCCCATCCAGTCAGGAGATTTAAACCCACTAAGGGCTCAAGTACCTCCTTTTTATTTATGGAGATCTGGATTAGAATTTCACCTGTCCCTTCACTGAATTCTCCAATGACAAAGTCTTTGTGTGGCATCTTTGCAAATACCAATGAAAAGTAGTTACATGTGTAGGACCTTGTCTATGCCTTCTGACACTGTCTCCCTAATGTCCCTATTTTTCCCTAGTTACTTTTCTGTCCTTACTATACTTATGGAACACCTTCTCCTGTCTGCCACTGATTTATTGTGACCCCGCGTGACCTTCTCAATTTCCTTTTTAAGGGTCTCTCTCTACCTTTTTATACTCTCCACAAGCTTTCTCCAGCATTAGTTCCATATACAAGTCATTTTCTTTATCCAATATTCCTTGACATCCAGGGTTCCCTGTACATTACCCATGGCTTTAAATCTTTCAGGAACACTGGCTTTGAATGCTTATGATTTCTTCTCTAAACGTCTCCCACTGTGCAGTGTAAACTTATTTGCAAACAGATGTTGCCAATCTACCTTTGCCTATTCATCCCTAATATTAATAAAATTGGCCTTACCCCATTTTAAGACCTTAATTACTGGCCCATTGCTATTTTTGTCCATAATCATTTTACATGGAACTATTTTATATTTTCTCCAAAACGTTCCTCTACTAATAATCTCTCTTCTTGACTAGCAACTTTCCCAATGATAAGGCTCATTACAGTGCTTTTTCTCTTTTGTTTTTTCTATACACCCAGTCAAAAAGCACTCTTGGACACACGTCAAAAAAATTCAGCCCATTTGTAGAACTTCAGGTCCAAGCTATACATGTGGAATAAATTAAATTTCTTAGTCAAACATCTCTTATATTCATGGTTGCTCAGTCAATGACTTTCAAATTTCCTTTGGTAAGTGTAAAATGAAGCAAGCAATCTGATTTTGGTTGGGACTGGACAGTACTGTGTTTTCTCAATAATTTGCCAACATATGTTTTCTTTACAGTGCATTGTTAGCCTCAACCATTGGAAATGAGGTCTGGTATTTAACAAGCCGTGTTGAAGAAGCTTTGAGTTGGAGCTGGTCTACTTTTGGGTTACAGGTCTGTAAAAAGTATTGGTAACAGAAAAATTTATGAACTTGACATCAGTACTTAAAGATGTCCTCGATTATGATCATCATAAGTATATTATCTTTCTAAACTCAGTCTCAAAGGCTACATTTGCAAAAATCTGCATCTGGAACTTCAAGTCAAGTCACTTTTTTATTGTCATTTTGACCATAACTGCTGGTACAGTACACAGTAAAAACAAGACAACATTTTTCAAGACCATGGTGCTACATGAAACAGTACAAAAACTACAATGAACTATGTAAAAACAACACAGAAAAAACTGCACTGGACTACAGACCTACCCAGGACTGCATAAAGTGCACAAAACAGTGCAGGCATTACAATAAATAATAAACAAGACAATAGGCACAGTAGAGGGCAGTAAGTTGGTGTCGGTCCAGTCTCTGGGTTTTGAGGAGTCTGATAGCTTGGGGGAAGAAATTGTTACATAGTCTGGTTGTGAGAGCCAGAATGCTTTGGTGCCTTTTCCCAGATGGCAGGAGGGAGAAGAGTTTGTATGAGGGGAGTGTGGAGTCCTTCTTAGTGCTGTTTGCTTTAGGTTAGGTTATGAAAATAACTTAGGTTGAATATGAAAATATCTGCTGCAGAAGCAGTTGTTTAAAGATACAATTTAAGCTTCTTTCTTCCTCTGAGTAGCACAAAGGGACCTGAAGATCCCTCTGTATACTAGATCCAGACACTTTGTTGTTTGTTTGTCAACTAACCATTAGCTCCAACTACCAGCTGGCACATGGCATTGAGGGGCTGGAATGAACTTGGATAGATTTAATTGCTTCTTTGCATTTAGGAGTAAATTATTTATGAACGTGACTGGGTAATGCTGAATTTACAGCTGCAGAATCGGATAGGCCTAAGAAAATCCACTTTCTTGATCATGATGGAAACACCATAATTAAACAACTTGATTGGCATCCTACTGGACCTGCTTCCAGGAAGCATTTGACACATGATATAAAAAAGTTTAATGGCACTATTTAAGTTACTGACATGCATCTTGTAGAAACTGGCAATGAATGCATAACTTCATCAGAACCAGAGTCACGTTCGAGGACTCCAACTATAGAGTGCTGTGGAATAAAGTGGCCTTAAAGGGGAATCCTAAAATTGGTGAAAACATACATAATTCACAACCACCATCATTGAGTTGTGATTCGCTTTAAGAGGCTGATTTGATGTTGATGACATATTATGTGAAGTTTTGTTACTGAGTTTTGTGTTCAGTGTTTGGAGTACAGTAAATGAGTTGTTACAGTTTTTCTTAAACATAAAATGCCTCACATCATTTTATTTGTGAAAGCTTACATTGGTGACCCCAGTGCTCTAGGACAATTCCAGAGTTATAAGACATGTTGGCCAGCTCAGTCGCTTTGAACTGCCAGAGTTCTGGGACCAATTTGCCATTGGTTGCTTGTACTAGCCAAGGCCCAATACATGCTGCAAGAAATCTCCACTGACAGTACCAAATATCTCTATGTGGTGTTATCGCTCATCAACTCCGTGGCTGTGGAAGGGGTGAGCCAACTAGAGCACCCACCTGAACATGATAAATACCGATCGCTGAAAACTCACGTTTTACAGACATTTGGACTTTCGGAGTCTGAGCACATCAAACAGTTGCTCTCCTTGCCCAGCCTCAATGATGCTAGGCCTTCAGAGCTAATGGACCGCTTGCCCTCTCTCCTGGGAAATCACCACTCTTGTCTTATTTTTAAAGAACTCTTCATGCAGCAAATGCCTGATCAAGTTTGCATTGCCCTTGCTAATGCACCTGTGAAGGACTATAGGGAGCTTGCTAAAATGGCTGATAGTCTACACTCAGCCAGGCAGAGATGCATCATTCCTCCTCCTTTCTCTGCCTCAATAAGCCCGGTTGGCATGGCCTCCAATGAACGGATGCCCGTGGCTGTGAAACAGATGGCGCCAGGTCTGTGCTTTCACCATGCTTGCTTTGGTAGGAACACTAGGAAGTGCCGACCGACTTGCAGCTTCGACAGTGGCAGTGCAACAGGGCATCAGAGGTCTGCAAGGAAGGCCTTGCAGAAGCTGGTTGCACTAAAGTTTGCATGGCATGGCTTTAGAAAGGGCGTGTGTGATTGGACAGCAGCCTGTGTGGAGTGCCAGTGGGTAAAAATTAACTGTCATGTTCAGGCACCTTTTGAGGTCCCTGAGTAACGGTTTGATCATGTCAATGTGAACCTTGTTGGTCCTCTTCCCCCCTCCTGCGGTTTCACACACCTCCTTACCACGGTGGACTGTACCACTAGGTGGTCAGGAATCATCCCGTTGGCATTGATGATGGCTGCAGACGTGGCTCGGGTGTTCATCAACACCTGGGTTGCTCGGGTTGGCACCCCAGCTGATATTTCCTCTGACCATGCTCCACAATTCATTTCAGACCTCTGCGCTGTGATGGCACAGAACCTTGGCAATAAGCTACGTCACACCACAGCATATCACCCGCTCTCCAATGGCCTACGCAAGTGGTTTCTCCACTCCTTAAAGGCTGCTCTGAGGGCCTCCCTGACTGATGAGTGTTGGCATGATCGTCTCCTGTGGGTCCTGCTGGGGCTCAGAACGGCTCCAAAAGAGGACCTGCAGTCATCCGTGGCTGAGTTGGTATATGGGCAGCTGTTGTGTATGCCAGATAATTTTATTTCTGATACCATGACTGCTTGGTCAGCCTCTCAAGAGTGTTCTATCCTCCTCAGTAAATTAAATTCCTTTTCAACTATTTCTACCTCCCATTAGGGCAAAGAGGACTCTTGAGTTCCTGTTGACCTACATTCCGCCTTGTTTGTTTTTGTCCACTTTGATGCGCACCAACGTCCCCTTAGGCCCTTTTGGAACAAAGAGAAAAAAACCTTTATCACAGATCAGAGGGGTAAACCTGAATGTACTTAGGTAGATTGTATTAAACCAGCACACCAAGATTTGGAGGTTTCTGCTATGATGCTCCTGCTGTCGTGACATGACCTTGAGTGTGTCAACACACCTTTGCATCAGTCAGAGGCACCTGCTGTTCCTCCACCGATGGAACATACAACCCAAGCCGGGCAACTCACAATGCCGGGTTCAGTGAATCCTGGGTGCTGGCCTTTGTAGGGCAATGCAAACGGTGGAAGTGTACAGGATTCACAACCACCAACATTGAGTTGAGTTGGGGTTCACTTTAAGAGGCTGGTTTGACGTTAATGATGTATCACGTTCTGTTACCAGATTTTATGGGTTCAGTGTTTGGAGTACACTAAATGAGTTAAAAAGCCTGAGAAGAGTTTATTTGTAATAAATAAATTGTTACAGTTTTTCTTAAACATAAAACATCTCATATTGTTTTATTTGCAAAAGCCTATAGTACCACAGTGGTTAAATTTTTAGACAGGTAATCCAGGACCTGGACTAAAATTCTGGGTGTGAATTGCAATACCACAGCATCCCTTGTGAAGTTTAGATCCAATTAATTAAATGGTCTGGATTTTAATAAATAAAAATTTGTGTAGAGTAAAACTCAAATAATCTGGGACCACTGGGACTTCAATGATACTAAATTAGCAGAATTTATATACTGTGATATGTATTCCAGTTAATACACAAATGCAGATAATTGTTACAGAGTAGTATAAGAAATTTTCCAGCTACCTCTGTGCTTTTCAAGGGAGTAGGAAATATATAGGCACTCTGGACATTCGCTCCAGTCATAGACCAACACACACACCTGACTTCTGATGTTCTGACACTAAAGCTAACTCGAAAAACATTTCCAGCCCACAGTCCAGTTCTCAGCCTTGGCACATTCTGACTCTCATTACTGACTAATGAACAAGCCAGGCCATTAGCTCTGAACAATCAGATGCTAGATTATCAGAGTTCTATTGCGGAAAAGGACCAATAAACTGCCTGATTGTCTTCAAATCACATTGTTCATTGATATTCTTCATGGCTAGTCATGTAATCTATTGCTGTTAACTAGTCTGACCTATACGTAACTCCAGCAGTATTGCAATATGTTTAATTCTTAAGTTTCCTCTGAAATGGCCAACCAAGTCAATTTGTTGTATAAATTGCTACATTACCGGACTCAGGACTTGGAGCAAGAGGGGGAGAGCTTAAAAGAGGTAGGTCTCACAGATTGCTTGTGAGTATCACTTTACAGAATTCAGAACCTAGAACAATAGTGGAAAATTTAGAAGAGGTAGGTCTTGAGTTACTGTCGCTGTACCAGAATTTACAAAAAGCAAGCTTGCTGATTGTTAGTTAATAGTTGATTGGCTAATTAGCTGGTTAACTGTAGCCAGTAAAACAAGGATAATGTCAAGCAGAATGACCATTCTCCTTTATTGTTTAATATTATGATTAATGATATTTTCTCTGAGTCGGGTACTGTGATGTGTAAATTACTTTTTGCAGATGATGGAGCTTCATGGCTTAGAGGTAGAAACTTCAGTTTGACTGTATGTTGGATGTAATTAGTGATTAATAAGGTCAAACAGTAGCTAAAACACAGGTTATGTGTTTTACAAAGAGGATCAACAGACCTGTACTTGATTTGAAAGTCTGTGGTCAAATTCTTGAAAAAAATGTCAACTACGTCAGTAAGATCATTGATAAGTGTAAAGGGGTATTAAATACCCTTAGGTGTCTATGTGGGTATTCTTGGATGCTACACGGAAATCTCTGTCGATCATTTATATTTGCTTAATTAGATCTGTACTTGATAATGGCTGTGTGGCTTATGGATCAACTTCATCTTCAAATTTAAAATGTTTGGACATGATACAAGCACAGGATTTAAGATGGTCTTGTGGTACAGTAGGGTCATCTTCTGTTTTGGCTTTGTTGGCGGAAATTGGACAATTACCTTTACAGATACAGAGGCTGAAATTCATATTAACATACTGGATTAACTTGAGTTGGCAGAGGAATGATCGCCCTGTTAAAAGTGACTGTTGGGAACATCACAAGAAGAGTGTTTTTAGTTTTTAGTGGCTGGGTTCTTATCACACTAGGAATATGGGTTTGCTGAATTATGCCATATGTCCCTCTGTAGCTTTTTCGGTAACCCCACTGTTTTTTCCCCAATGACTTTAGTTGATTTTAGGTTGTATGATTTAATGAAGTCCAAGGATCCCGATGTGCCTGAGAGTTTGTTGGTTCATCAATATGTTAAGGAAAATTATTGTGATATGTTAACAATTTTACTGATGGATCAAAAGCTAATTGGGAATGTTGGTGTGGGTGTTTTTATGCCTGAATTACAAGTAACAATAAAGAAATGCCTTGCTAACCATTTATCAGTATGTACAGCAAACCTGGTTGCCATCATTTTGGGCTGACAGTGAGTGGAAGAAATTTGTCAGTGCAAAGTTGTAATTAGTTCAGACTCTTCTTTGGTTTTGACTAGTTTTAAAACAGGTCATTCTAGCAATTGGGCAGCTTTACCACTGGAAGCTCTTCAAGCTTTATTTCATATTCAAAGTATTGGTCTACATGTCTTCTTCTAATAGATCCTTCACATAGAGATGTTGAGGGAAATGAGCGGGTTCATTGGCCCAAAAAAGCTGTTAAAAGTTCATCTGTGGATATAGACCTTCCACTTAGCAAATGCGAAGCTAAGGGATTGGTAGGGTTAAGAATTAGGAGGTTATAGCAAGACTTGTAGGATAATAGGCATAAGGGGAGACACCCTTTACAGAATACATAAAAATATTGGATTGATGGAAGAAGGGGGTAAGACAAGAAGGGAATATTGACTCAACTTAGAATTGGGCATACTATGCTTAATTGTTCATTGTATCTTGTTGGAAAACTTCACTTTGAGGTGTGTAAGTTTTGTCATCATTATGAAACAGTTGAACATGTTCTTTTATAATGTGAAGTATATAAGGTTGAAGGAAAGCAAATGCAGGCTGCACTACTATCTTTGAGGGATGATACTTTTAATTTTAAAAACTTTACAAAGTTATGGAAGTCATTTTATTTTAATTCACAATATTGTCTTTCATTATTTACAATCTATGGGGCTTTGGGGGTACATTAGGTTTAATTTGAAAAAGAACTAATAGGGGTTATATTTCCTAACTCTGTACACCATACTCCAGTCCAGTTGGTGGAGGTAATCACCTTTAAGTTGGGCTGCCTATCGGCAGTACAAGGAAAAGGAGGAGGAAGAAGATGACCATTAGAAGAGTGGAGAGCTGAGGCCTTGACTCAAGAGACTTTGGCACAAGGTTTATTTTGCTGTTAATCCTTAGTACTTGACATAGTGTAGACAGGATGGTAGTGATTTAGGGCAGTGATATGATTCTCTTGCAAGGTGTAGGAAGTCAGGAGATTAAATCTGCTGGTCCTAACAGTCTGGGTCAAGAAAATGGAACTGGAGTTGGATGTACTCAGGATCATCTAGGAGGCTGAGCTTCATAGATGAGACTCTTACTGAGGTGGCCATGCCCAAGGTATGGGCTTCATACAAATGGGCGACCACAAGGAAAAGTAGGAAGAACTGGCAGTCAATGCTGGGTTCCATTGTGGCTCTTCCACTTGCAAACAGGTAAACAGTATTACTTTGGATACTGTTGAGTGGGATGATTTTTCAGGGTCTAGTAGTTAGGTCTTTGCCACTGTGACAGGCTCTGAGGCTCAGAGGGAAAAGGTACAGTTAGTCAGGGTGATGGTGACAGGAGACTCTGCAGTGAGGAGAGCAGACAGGAGATTCTCTGGCTGCCAGGATGGTGTGTTGCCCACCCGGTTGCTAGGTTGAAGAATGTCCCTGAGAGGATGAGCTAAATCCTCCAGGGTGGGGGCAAACAGCCAGAGGTTGTACATAATAGTACAAGCAGCATAAGTTAAGCAGGGATGAGTTAATGGAGTTAAGTAAAAGGAAGCAGGGCCTTGAAGGTAGTGATTTCTGGAATACTCCTGGTGCCATGTGCTAGCAAGGTCAGTAAATTGAAGGTATTCCAGATCAATACATGGCTGAGGAGCTGGTGTAGGCAGTAAGGATTTATGTTCTTGGACCATTGGGATCTCTTCGGGGCTGAGGCAGGAAGGATGGATTTCAGTTGAACCAAAGAGGGGACAACATTTTGTAGGAAATTTGCTAGTGCTACAGGGGAGGGTTTAAACTAGATTGGCAGGAGAGTGGAATTCTGAGCAAAGGTAAATCACAAGACAAAGCAGTGACTAGTGAGAGCAAGTTTAATAATTGGGATGTTCAAGGGCAGAGTAAAGGCAGGCAAACTGAATTTATTTTGATACACAGCATTTGACAGGTGATGCATCCAAACTCAGCATGGATTGTCTTTGAGGACTGGGATGTTATTGCTGTAACAGAAACATGGCTGAGAGAAGGCAAGATGGACAACTGGATACAAATGCTACAAGTGTGACAAAGGTACATGTAAGTAATGATTTTTGATAAGGAAGGACATTATCAGGAGAGGTCTTAGAACCAAGAAGGGGAGGATTGCTTTAGTGGGGCTGTATTATATCCCTCTCAGTCATCAGTAAGAACCTTATGAACAAGTACGCAGAGAAATTGTTCATAATTTTTAGAGTAATAAGGTTGTATTAGTAGATTTTAATTTCCTTGGTATTGACTAGTTATACAGAGAGTTAAGGACATGGACAGGGTGGTATTTGTGAACTATGTCCAAGAAAGTTTCCTGAGACAATATATGGAAAGCCCTACTTGGGAGGGTGCAATATTGGACCTTCCCATGAGGAATGAGGTAGGCCGGTAACTGAGGTAGCAGTCAGGGAGTACTTCAGCTTTAGTGACTATAGTGGAATTGGTTGATTATCGTCACACGGACTGAGGTACAGTGAAAGGCTTGCCATACCTATTGTTCATACAGATCAAATTATTACACAGTGGACTAAGGTCGAACAAGGTAAACTGGTAACAGAATAGAGATTAAAGTGTAAGAGAGGCAAATAATAAAGTGCACAATCATAATGAGGTAGTTAAGGAGGTCAAGAGTCCAATTGATCAAATTAGGAAACTATTAAATAGCCTTATACAGTGGGGTAGAAGATATCCTTGAGCCTGATGTTACATGCTTTCTAGCCTTTGTATCTTCTGCCTGATGGAAGAGGGGAGAAGAATGCTCAGGGTGGGTAGATCATTGATTGTGCTGGCTGCTTTACTGAGGCAGAAAGAAGCATAGACAGTCCACGGAGGGGAGGCTGGTTTCTGTGACGTGCTGAGCTGTGTCAACAACTCTGCAGTTTCCTGTGGTCATGTGCAGAGCCGTTTTGCAGTAAGGCATGATGCATCCAGATAGGATGCTTTCTGTGGTACATCGATTATAAATTGGTAAGGATGGACTGGGACATACCAGATTTTGTGAGCATCCTGCGGTGAATCTGCAACAGCGACTGTGGGTTCAGGAGTATTATAATTCTATTACGTTTAAGATGGTGATGGGAAAGGATACAACAGGCCCATAGGTTACAGTATTAAACGAGCAGGGTAAATTTTGGGGGAATTATATAGCAGCAATTCATTGAGTGAGCCTATTGCAATGCAAATACATAAGGCTTGATCAGTAAGCTTGTGGATGCAATCTGGAGGTAATGTTGATAGTGAGGAAGGTTATTGTGGATTACAAGAGAATCTTGAACAGTTAAGGAAGTAGGCAGAGGAGTGACAAATAGATTTCAACATATATAAGTGTGTGTTGATGCATTTTGGAAAGTCAAATCACGATAGGAATTGTACAATGATTGGTAAATGTAACAGATCGGGAGGGGCTAGGAGAACAAATGCCAAAATCATTGAACACGTATGTCAGATGTAGACAGGATGGTGAAAAACAGCCTTCAGTAATCTGGCCTTCAACAGTCATGGCAATAAGGATAGGATCTGGGACAACAGTTGTACAATTGTTGGTTTTGTCACCCTGTTACAGAAAAGCTGAGAAGAGTGCAAAGCCAATTTAACAATGTTGCCATGACTAGAGGGCCTGAGATATAGGAAGAGGTTGGCCTGGCTAGATCTTTGACCTTGGAGTGTAGGAGAAAGTAGTAATCTTGCAGAGGTTTTAAATCACAAGGAGCATAGATAAAGTGGATGGTAACAGGGTAGGAGAGCGCAAAACTAGGGGTCATAGATTTAGGGTGACCGGGAAATATTTAAAAGAGACTTAAGAGGCAACTTCACCATGCAGAAGGTGATGAATATATTAACAGAGCTACCAGAGGAAGTTGTTGAAGTAGGCACAATTTTATCATTTATGATGCGTTTGGATAAAGATATGGAGAGGCAGCAATTAGAGCAATATAGGCTAGAAACAGGGAATTGGAACTATATGGGTGGGCACCATGGTTGATGTGGACTCATTGGACTGAAGAGCAATGATTCCATGCTGTAGTGGTCCGATTCTGTGACTCTACACCAGAAAAATAAACTGAGCAGAGTACTTGACATGATTTCAAGGGCCAAACTCAGATGTTCTCAGTCCCAAAGAGCGTGCAAGTTGTGAATGATGGTAGATAATTCAGTAGCCAACAGGTGGAGAATCCAAGGGCATCTCCATCCTCAGTGATAGCGGGGCTTGGCTTGTGAGTGCCAAGAGAAGAAAGAAACATTTGCAAGCTTTACCATCCAGATGCTTTTGGCTTCTTTTCAAGATTTTCACTATCACAGAAGCTAATTTGGTTCACTTAGTGTGATAATAAGAAATGGTTGACGGCACTGGATATAACAAAAGCTGGAAGTAGATGATCACGTAGCTATAGCACTGAAAACTTCCAGTAGTAAAGATTCTTTTAGACAAGCTGTTACAGAATAACTGTAACACTAGCATCAACCTAACCATGTTCTAGTATATCCAGGCAACACACACAAAATGCTGGTGGAACACAGCAGGCCAGGCAGCATCTATAGGGAGAAGTACCGTCGACATTTCGGGCTGAGTCCTGATGAAGGGTCTCGGCCCAAAACATCGACTGTACTTCTTCCTATAGATGCTGCCTGGCCTGCTGCGTTCCACCAGCATTTTGTGTGCGTTGCTTGAATTTCCAGCATCTGCAGACTTCTTTGTGTTCTAGTATACTGTAGCCAGGTATGTTTTAGCTCAGTTGTGATCCCGAGGTGCAGCTTCACAATGTTTTGGAGTCTTCATGTTGCCAGGACACCTAATTTGATTATAAAAGTAGAACAAACAAGATGTTGAGTCATGAAGTTACAGTTGCACTGGAATATACTGTTGTTGCTTCTGATAGTCAAGTGTCCCATCAATACACAATTTTGAACAGATCCCATTTAGCACAATGGTAGCTCCATAAAGCACAATGGGATTTGTCCTTGGTTTGAAGAAAGAAATTTGTTTCGCAAACTGCTGTGGTTGCTTCTGGTAATATTATTATGGACTATGTACCTACAAATGGTAGACAGGAGAGAACAAGTTTGGGTAGATTTATCCCAGTCCTTGGTTCACCCACTAGCTGCAGCAGTCCCAGGGCTGAGCTACCCTCAATGCTTACTGAAATCTCCACACTTGCTGGTCTTGGCACTCCTCTTAAGTTATATTCAGCATTGATAATGCAAATCTATCAGCAAACAAAGGATAACAGGCAATAATCAGAGTATATTTCCTTGCCTAAGTTTGATCTAATGCCCCAAGAACTTGTGGAGCCTGAATTCAATACTGAGAACTTGCAGAGATGCTGCTAAATGTACTGTTGCATTGTCTTGCCACCTCTCTTGGTGACCTGGATATCTCCAGGATTTTTGGTGGAGGACTCTAGCCCATTACCTGGGAAATTATTCTGAGTTCAACTATGTCAGGCAGCTGCTTGATGAGTCTCTGGGATAATTCCCCTAATTTAGCCATGGGTACTTTGATGTTAGTAAGCTGGAATCTGCAAGATTGATGGAGCTACAAGGAACTTTGGTGCAAAATGGATGGACATTAGCCTAAACTGATGCTGATATCTGTCTATATCTAGTCCTTTTCTGTTCAAATACGACATTTGATACAGCTGAGTGGCTTGAAAGGCTATTTCAGAGTGAAATTAAGAATCAATCACACTGATGTGTGTCTGGAATCACATACAGAGCAAATCAGAAAGGCAGCAGATTCCCTGAAGTTTAGAGCGTGAGTACACCTGCCTGCTTGTTTCAAAGTCAGTGCTATCGAAATTCATCTTATTGAAATTTAATCCAGCTAAGGATTACCCAGTCTATTCTCATTCATAAGCAACAACATGGAAGTTATCATCAATCATGCTATGAAGTGGCACAATAATTAAACACCGATGCTCAAGTTGAGTTTTGCAAGGACCACAAGGCTCCTGGCCTTATCAAATCCTTATTTCAAACAAGAACTATACAGCTATAATCTAGAGTTGAGGTATGCGTGATGTAGCTGAATGCTACACAAAAAAAGGACTTCTACATTTTCTGAGGAAATGCAACTGGAACTACACACTCTCTATCATTGTAAAACATCCCACTTTTGTCTGTGGAGCAGAAGATCGTGGAGAGAGTTTGAGACTCTTCCTTGTGGTTTTTAAAATGTGCTAGTTTTAAAATGGTTGCTTTTTAAAAAGCAAGTGGGGCCTGTTGGGACCTGTCCCTGGAGCCGGACATTGCTTGGGTAATCAGCAGCTTTGCAAGGACTAATAAAAAGAAGCAAGATATAAGCAGAGCAACCACTGTTGGATGGTCCAGGATTAGAGTGGGAGGATTTGGCTCAATAGGCTTCGGCAAGAACAGATGAAAGCTAAGGGTGCTGAGTCATTTGGAGTAATTCATTCGATGTAGAACTTAAACTTAAGAAGTTAGAGCCTGAGGTATAACAAGCTAGGAAAGAAGAGGCTGAGTAAGTGACCTAGGTGAGTGCAAAAGTCAAAGATTCCAAAGAGAAGGGACTTGTAAGAACAGATACGCTTTTGTTTTGGTGGGTATGGTCCAGTCAGAAGGTAAAACAAGGATGGCAAGGTAAGAGAACGTTGGATGTTGAGAGAGAGATGATGAATTTAGCCAAAAAGAGAAAGAACAGTAGGTAAAGCTCAGGAAGATAGAATCAATCAAAGCCCTTAAGGATTATAAAGAAGCCGGAAAAGGAAAATCAGAAAAAATTGGGAAAGCCAGGAAGGGCCATGAAAATTCCTTGGCAAGTAGGATTAAAGAGAATCCCAAAGTATTTTATACACACTGTACATGAAGAGTAAGAGGTTAACTAGGGAGGGGGTAGGATCACTCATGGATAAAGGGGGGGGGAACATTTGCTTAAATGCAGAGGATGTGGGTGGGGTACTGAATGGGTATTTTTCATCAGTATTTACCATGGAGAAAGACGTGGAGGAAAGGGAGATCAATACTGAGTGCATTGAAATGCTATGGCATTTTGAGATAAAGGAGGAAGTTGTATTCTCTTAAAGA
This sequence comes from Hypanus sabinus, assembly GCF_030144855.1. NCBI lineage: Eukaryota > Metazoa > Chordata > Chondrichthyes > Myliobatiformes > Dasyatidae > Hypanus > Hypanus sabinus. The sequence continues at coordinate 117,448,932 of NC_082708.1, forward strand.
ACATTAAGGTAGATAAGTCCCAGGGCCTGATGGGATATACACCAGCTTATTGAAAGAGGCAAGAGAAGAAATTTTTGGGGCCTTGAACAATATCTTTGTATCCTCACTAGCCACAGGTGATGTCCCAAAGGATTGGGGAGTAGTTAATGTTGCTCCATTATTCCAGAACAGAACAAGAGATAATCCTTGAAGCTATAGACTGGTGAGTCTCATGTCAGTGGTATGGAAGTTACTGGAGATAATTCTTTGGGATAGGATAAACGAGTACTTGGAAAACATGGCCTAATTAGAAAGACACAGCATGAATTTGTGCAGGGCAAGTTGTGTCTTACTAACTTGATTAAGTTTTTTAATGAGGTGATGAGGGTGATTGATAAAGGTAGAGCTGTGGATGTTGTCTACATGGATTTTGGTAAAACATTTGACAAGGTCCCTCATGGGAGGCTCATCCAGAAGATTAATTCACATGGTGAATTGGCCATTTGGGTTCAGAACTGGCTTACCCATGGAATTCAGATAGTAATGGTTGAAGGGGCTTGCTTTAATCGGAGGTCTGTGATTAGTGGTGTTCTGCAGGGATCTGTCCTGGGACCTCTGCTGTTAGTGATGTATACAAATGACTTGGATGAAAATGTAGATGGTTGGGTTGGTAAGTTTGCAGATGATACAGAGATTGGTGGTGTTTTGGATATCGTAAAGACTGACAAAGAATATGGTGGGAAATAGATCAGTTGCAGATATGGGTGGAGAAATTGTAGATGGAGTTTAACGCAGACAAACATGAAGTGTTGCACTTTGGAAGGTCAAATGTAAAGAGACCCATAACAGTGTTGATGAGCAGAGAGACCTTGGGGTCCAAGTTCATAGCTCCCTGAAAGTGGTTATACAGGTTGATAGTGTCGTTAAGAAGGCATATGGCATGTTTTCCTTTATTAGTAAAGATGCTGAGTTCAGAGGTCAGGAAGTTATAGTGCAGCTTTATAAAATTCTAGTTAGGCCACACCTGGAGTACCACATACAGTTCTGCTTGCCCCATTATAGGAAGGATGTTGAGGCTTTGTAGAGGGTCCAGAAGGGGTTTACCAGGGTGCTGCCCAGATTAGAGGGCATGTGATATAACGAGAGGTTGGTTAAACTTAGTTTGTATTCTCTAGAACAGCAGAAGCTGAGGGGAGATCTGACAGAGGTTTATAAGATTATGGGAGGCATAAACAAAGTAGACAAACAGTATATTTTTCTCAAGATTGAAACGTCTAATATCAGAGGGGGTGCATTTAAGGTGAGGAGGGTAATTTCAAAGGAGATGTGAGGGGCAAGATTTTTACTCTGAGTGTTGTGTACCTGGAATGCATTGCCTGGGGTGATGGCAAAGGCAGATACATTAGAGATATTTAGATAGGCACATGAATGTGAGGAAAATGGAAGGATATGGACATTGTGTCGGCAGAAGAGATTAGTTTAGTTGGCCATTTAATTGGTTCAGCACAACATTGTGAGCTGAAAGGCCTTTTCCTGTGCTGGACTGTACTATGTCTTATGTTATGACCTTGTAATTCAAGGGCCATTATCAATGAAACAGCTGAACATGGTTGGGTCCAGGGCACTGCCCTAAGAAATTCTTTCAGTAACAGCACAGGGCCGGGATAAGCGACCTCCAGTGATCACAATCATCCTTGCATCAAATTTATGTAGGGCTCTTTGATAGCACATTGCAAATCAGTGACCTATAGCACTGAAATCCCAGCTTAGCAGCATTATGGCGGTACTTCCCACGGAAGATCAAGAGGGCAGATCTCCATCTTCTTAAGGGCTATTGGAGAAAAGAAACTTATTTTGGTCTTGCTAGCAACTTCCACCTATCAATTCTTAGTACTGGTCCTGTATCCTCTCAACACTTATCCCTGCATCCATTGGTTTTCTACTGAGAATATTCCGCCCAGCAAATATTGGTCATTTGAAGATGAACTGCAGATTGGCATCTCTGTCAGGTGGAATTGGAAGATTACCGTGAAATGTTAATATCAGATTGTGCTACTGTAAGGTCCACCTGAATAAACCTGCAGGGTTGTACAGCCCTATCACTGTTTCAGCAGTTCAAGTTCAAGTTTATTAAGTATCTCCAGTGACATATCCAGTTAAGTGTGACATAGAGTGGAAACTGAACTTCTGGTATTGATTGCAGCAGTTGTGACCTCTAAAGCATTGCAGCAATAACTGCCAAACTTCGAGCAAACCTTTCTCTCACTAAACTGAATAACTTCAATAAAGGTGCTTGATGTACCTGTGGTGAAATACTGATATAAAAATTATATAGTATTCAGTCAATATGAGGAATAATGCCTTGTTAGATATTCTGAAACAGACCATGGCCATTCCAATATTAAGCAGCCATTTTATAAAGGGAATTACATGCATAGGTGATTGCTGAAATATGTCCTTTCATACCAGTGTTTATGGGAGCAATACCTAATATTCTTAAATGTTTTTTGTTTTGTTGCTGAAGCTGTACAATTTATTACAGCATATGCTGATGGAATTTTGGCAATTATTGCTGCAATATTTCTAAAGTTATGGGCAAAACAATGAAGAAGTAAGGTTGGGTTAGAATTACCAAGGGTAATGATAGGGAATTGATGTAATATTAAGTCATTATTCCATTTTGATATTTACAAAGATATTAAAACGAAAGGAAATGGCTTTAGATGTTGAGATGAGGAAGGAACTGAACACATTTAAAATAGAAGAAGGGGATATATTAAGTAGCTTAATCAAAATCAAAGAGAATAAAATCTCTGATACAATGGATTGTTTCAATACACTTTAAAACAATCTAGAGAAGAGATGGCAGAAACATTCGGATACATACTACAAATTTAATGAATGATTAAGTATCAATGGGCTGGCTAACATAATGCCAATATTTAAAAAAGACAGATAGAATAAGTCCAGGGAATTTTTGTCAGCTTAACATTGGGAATGAAAAGTAAACAAGGAAAGTCTGGGTTTCTAGTGAAAACGTTTGTTTGTCAACCTTATTGAATTTTTTGAGATAAAAATAGACAGAATGGACAACATCAACAGCATTAAAGTCTATAATATGGTGATCTGATAGATTAGTGAAAAGGTCAGAAAAAGTGGAGTCTGGAGATGAGTAGCAGAATGGATAGATAGATGGCCAAAATGGAAATCAGAATAGGAGTGAAAAGTACCTATTCACAGTGGATGAAAGAGAGTTGTAGTATCCTGCCTGATATTAGGCTCTGGAATCAAAAACACAATTCTAAAATTACATATGATGCTAAATTGGCAGAAACAGCAACAATTGAGGACCCTTAAAATTATAAGAGAGCATAAACTCACAGAATGAATAATTGAAAAATTTCAGCAAGCAACTGTTTTCAGAGGAAAAGTAAGGTCACTTATTTCTTGGGTTGTACGTATATCTTGGCGGAGTAAGGCAAGGCGAGATTATTTATATAGCACTTTTCAAACACAAGGCAGTTCTAAGTCCTTTACATAGAACAAGATATAAAAATCAAATTTCAAACAAAATAAAGAGAATAAAAGCACACATAAAAATAAAGAAATACAAGATACAATGCTGGAGATTCTACTTAAAATTTACAGCAAAGTTTTTAAAGTACAGAAATATTAACAGCTAAAAGTTGCACCAAAAAGGGTGCAAGGGCAGTAAAGATTCACTACAATGACGCAGAAATCAGATGGAAAATGTATCTGGAATTCCCCATACTACCTCCATACCCAAGCCAGCCTGTTAAGAATCAATGCAGTAAAACAAGCCCTGAGCTCTATAATTGAGGAGGGAAGGTCACCATGCATCACATTTCCATTTACTTACTGCTCAAAGTTAAAAGTAAATTTGTCATAAAAGTACATTTATGTCACCATATACTACCCTGAAATTCATTTTCTTGTGGGCATTCAGAGTAAATACAAAGAAACACAATAGACTCAATGAAAAGCCACATACAAGGTGGACAACCAACCAATGTGCCAAAGACAACAACTTGCGCAAATACAAAGGGAAAAAAAAATAAACAAATAATAATTATCGAGAACATGAAGAATCCTTGAAATTGAGTCCATAAGTTATGGGAACACTTCAGTGTTAGGGTAAGTGAAATTGAGTGAAGTTATTCCCTTTGGTTGAAGAGCCTGATTTTTGAAGGGTAATAACTGCTTCTGGATCTGCTGGTGTGGGTCCTGAGGCTCCCGTACCTCCTCCCTGATAGCAGCAGTGAGAAGAGAGAATGACCTAGGTAGTGGGAAAGCTGATGGATGCTGCTTTCCTGCGATAGCGCTCCATGTAGATGTGCTCAATGGTGGGGAGGGTTTTACCTGTGATGGGCTGGTCTGTATCCACTACTTTTTTTAGGATTTTTTTGTTCAAGGGCATTGGTTCAACGGCATTCTTTTCATAAAAGATTCAGGATCTTGTCAAGGTGAACTCATGAGCTTTGCACAATGCCTGTCAAAGGAAGGATTAATGATTTTTATGGATGGATGCAAAGGTCCACTTAGATTGATTATGACAACTGCATGATTCTACTCATATTCTGCATCATATTATTCTATTCATCATTCTATTACCTTGTGGAATTCAATAGTTCAAGAAAGATTTCTCTACTGAAATCTATATTCCTTACACATTATAATTTTAGTTTGTAAATATTCTCTGTTTTGTCTTTAGCAAGGACTTTATTATTTTTCTTGTCACTGATGTTAATCTATCTAATAAATCATTCCATGAAACAATTGTGACATCTTTATTGACTGATAGGAATCTCTAGCCCAAGACCATTCCAGCTAGTAGAGGAGCATCTGAATAGGCTTTAAATACTTTGAACGTGGAGGTGAATCTCAGAGTTGTATATTGCATACTTACTTTGATAATAAATGTACCTTGAACCTTAAGACGGCAAAGGAAGACATAGTAAAAAAAATGCACTTCCCATCCATCCATCTCCACCTGCCCCACCATTAGCAGACCCCGTCAGGGCTGAATGGGATTCATTAGTTGCTTTAGATCCCACAGGATTGTAGCGGAAGCAAGTCATTCTAGCCTAAGGAATGACCCAAACGCAGAAGGCTGTTTTATTTTGATCCTAAAGCTAAATACAGCAGACACTAAAAATGCTTAGCTAGGCAAAGAAACCTCCGCGGAGAGGAAAATAGCACTTCAACTCAATTGTCTTTCATTGGAACCATAAATAAGGACGATCAGATGCGGCAATGGAAGAGAGATCAAAGGAAATCTGTCACCGATTGCAAGGCAGGAAAGATTATATACAGTATATTGAAAGGTTGATAGCATTAGGTAATCAAATTGTAGTGGACATGAGAATACAAATTAATGACCTGAAATTAGCAAAAGGATGTGAAATAAGTGCTCTAAGTCTGAAATGAAAAGCAGGGGATTCAAAATAGTTTATTATCAAAGTATGTATGCAGTATATAACCCTGAAAATTTCCTTCCGCATAGACGGGTCTTGAAACAAAGACAAACCATCGAACCAAACCATTCAATGAAAATCATCAAACATAAAGCGCTGCTCCCTCCAATGCGCAAAAAATTGCGCTAACTGCAGCAAAATAAAGAGTGAGAAAACAGAATATAAAACACAAAATCAGGAGGCATATTTCAGTACAGTTCAGCTCAGTGTTCATTATCTGCAGGCCTCCCCATTTCAAAAATTGCCCAGAAGTAGCAATGAAAAGGAGCGACCAGAACTGGAATTAGAAACTAAAACACATTATAAACCTGAATTAGAGTCCATTATCTCCAATCCACATTGATTAAATCTTGCTCCGTCACCATCTGCCAACAGCATCAAGGGAAAGAGAGATCAGTTGAATGCAAGGACCTTCCCTCGGAGAGGCTGTCACATATAGTCACTCTCTCCCACATCAGCAAGTGAGAGACTGGTAGATGGCTCCAAACACTCACTCACCTCTACACCTATCACTGATTTCAATCTTCCTTAATGCTTTAAGTGGGGTGGCCCATTTGGAGATGGAGATGGAGTCGATCGTAGGCTTACACCCTGTCTCCTGGTCTCCATGCTGCAGGTTTTGGTTGTAGCCTCGTGGAACACTCTTGGAGACAGCAAAGCACCAGGTCTCAGCCAGAAGGTAGATTACAGGCTCTAACAGAAGCAGAGCCATATCTGAAATGAAAAGTGAAAGGAATTGCTTCATGACCCGTCTTGAGGATGTTGCCCTGGGTAATGTTGTTCGCTGGCAGATGTTCCTCACCTGAAACCTGTGACCTCAATATTGAATCCGAAAGGTTTTAAAGCAGATGAGTCATTCATTGACCTTATGTTGAGTGGGAGTGAAATAGAGAATTAATGCAACAAGCCCTTAGAAATTGAAAATTGTGTTTGCAGAATAAAGGAAGTTGTTATATGAAATGGATTCCCAGTATGTGTTTCATCTTCCCAGAAGAGAGTACCTGAATCCTGTGTACTAAATTAAAAGTACTACAAGTAAATTTCTGCTTCAGGTGGAAATACAAACAAACAAAAATATATTTTTTTAGTTGTTCAATCTGGGACAGAATCATTGTTTAGGAACTCTCGTACATTTCACTTCCAAAGTTTGGTCCTGCAGTCTCAGAGTTCATTTATTTATTGATAATCTAAATAAAAGTTAGCTAAGCTTCTCAATATGTAAGGTAAAATTAGAAAATGTTATTAAGTTCTTACCCAAAGGCAGAGAACCTCATTAAAACACTCTATAATCAACCTTCCAATCATCACCCTAATATCCTGCAACATTACAGGATATGAAAGACTTTTGCCTTCAACTACACCATGAAGACAAAAGAACACTTCAAGGAATTCCACGAAAAGTTTATTGAAAAGCATAAGTCAGGAGATGGATTCAAGAAAATTTCCAAGTCACTGAATATCTCTTGGAGTATAGTTAAGCCATTCATCAAGAATTGGAAAGAATGTGGCACAGCTGTAAATCTGCCTAGAGCAGGTCATCCTCAAAAACTGAATGACCACATGAGAAATGGAACTGGTTAGGGAGGCCATTAAGAGACCTATGACAACTCTGGAAGAGTTACAAGCTTCAGTGGCTGAGATGGAAGAGACTGTACATACGAACTCTGTTGCCCAGGTGCTTCACCAGTCGCAGCTTTATGGAACAGTGGCAAAGAGAAAGCCACTGTTGAAAAAACTCCCATGAAATCTCAGCTAGAGTTTGCCAGAAGGCATGAGACTCTGAAGTCAGCTGGAAGAAAGTTCTATGGTCTGATGACATCAAAATTGAGTTTTTCAGCTATCAGACCAAACGTTATGTTTGATTTAAGCCAAACACTGTACATCATCAAAAACACACCATCTCTACCGTGAAGCATGGTGGTGGTTGCTTCATGCTGTGGGGATGCTTCACTGCAGCAGCCCTGGAAGGCTTGTGGAGGTAGAGGGAAATCCTGGAGGAAAACTTGATTCAGTCTGCAAGAGAACTGTGACCTAGGAGAAGATTTGTTTTCCAGCAAGACCATGATCCCAAGCATAGAGCCAAAACTACACATGAATGGTTTAAAATCAACAAAGTTAATGTCCTGGAGTGGCCAAGTCAGAGTCCAGACCTCAATCCAACTGAAAATTTGTGGCTGGACTTGAAAAGGGCTGTTCATTCACAATCCCCATGCAATCTGACTGAGCTTGAGCAAATTTGTAAACAAGAATGGGGAAAGATTGAGGTGTCCAGATGTGCAAAGCTGATAGAGACCTATCCATACAGACTCAAGGCTGTGCTTGCTGCCAAAGGTGTATCTACTAAATACTGACTTGAAAGGGGTGAGTAATTATACAATCAATTATTTTGTGCTTAATAATTGTAATAAGTTTAGACCAAATTTAGAAATTTATTTTCACTTTGACTTGAAAGAGTCTTTTCTGTTGACCAGTGTCAAAAATTAAATCTATGGCAATTTAATGTTGTAAAACAATAAAGCATAAACTATTCAGTTTAGTGAGAGAAGGTTTGCTTGAATTTAGGTAATGTAAAAAGAGTATAAGATAGACAAAAGTGGACATAGGACTGGTGGAAAATGGTGCTGGAGAAGTGGTAATGGGGAACAAAGAAATGGCAAGGAAATGAATAAGTATTTTGCAGTGGAAGACACAGGCAAAAATTCATGACAAAAATTCAAGAATGTTGAGGGCAGAATTGACAGTATTCACTGTTATAAGGGAGAAGGTGCTTGGGAAGCTGAATGGCATGAAGTCTCCATAGGTTAGTTAGCCTGAATTCAATGGTTGGCAGGATATTAGAGACTATTATTAAGGATAAGGCTTTGGGTTAGTCAGAGGCACGTGATAAGATTGCCCAAAGTCAGCATTAAGGGGAAATCTAACCTGACAAATCTGTTGGAATTATTTGAGGAACTAAAAGGCAGGATAGACGAGGTTGTTGTTTACCAGGATTTTCAGAAAGCATTTGGCAAGGTGCTACATGTGAGGCTACTAAATAGGATAAGAACCTATGGAATTACATGAAAGATACTAACCTGAATGGAAGATTGGCTTTCTTTCAAAAGACCATAAGACCACAAGATTTAGGAGTAGAATTAGTCCATTCAGCCAATTGAGTCTGTTCTGCCATTTCATCATGGCTGATCCAATTTTCCTCTCAGCCCCAATATCATGCCTTTTCCCTGTATCCCTTCATGCCATGACCAATAAAGTATCTATCAACATCTGCCTTAAGTGTACAGACTAACTGACCTATAGTTTCCTTTCTTCTGCCTCTCTCCTTTCTTGAAGAGTGGAGTGACAGCTACAGTTCCAGTCTTCCAAAACCATTCCAGAATCTAGTGATTCTTAAAAGATCATTACAAATGCCTCCACAATCTCCCGCCACCTTTTTCAGAACTTTGGGGTCCAGGTGACTTATCTACCTTCAAACCTTTCAGTTTCCAAAGAACCTTCTCTATAGTTATGGTAACTTCACACACTTCATGACTGCTGACATGTGGAATTTCCACCACACTGCTGGTGTCTTCCACAGTGAAGACTGATGCAAAATACTTATTCAGTTCATCCGCTATATTTTTCATCCCTAATTACTAACTCTCTGGTATCATTTTCCAGTGGTCTGAAATCCACTTTTGCCTCCCTTTTACATTTTAGGTACCTGGAGAAACTTTTGGTATCCTCCTTAATACTATTGGCTAGCTTGCATACTTATTCCATCCTTACCTTCTTAATGACTTTTGAGTGGCTTTCTGTAGTTTTGAAAGTTTCCCAATCCTCTCATTTCCCACTAGTTTTGGTTCTGTTATATGCCATCTTTTTGGCTTTTATGTTGGCTTTGACTTCTCTTGTTAGCCACAGTTGTGTCATCTTTCCTTTAGAATACTTCTTCCTCTTTGGGATGTATATATCCTGTGCCTTGTGAATTGCTTTCAGAAATTCCAGCCATTGCTGTTCTGCCATCATCCCTGCCAGTGTTCTTTTCCAAATCAATTCTGGCTAACACCTCTCTCATGCTGTTGTAATTCTCTTTACTCCACTGTAATACTGATACACCTGACTTTAGCATCTCCTTCTCAAATTTCAGGATGAATTTGATCATATTATGATCACTGTCTCCTCAGGGTTCTTTTACCTTAAGCTCTTTAATCAATTCTGGTTCATTGCACAGTATCCAGTCCAGAATAGCTGATCCTCTAGTAGGCTCAAGTACAAGCTGATTTAAAAAGCCATCTCATAGGGACTCTAGAAATTCTCCCTCTTGGAATCCAGCACCAACCTAATTTTCCCAATCTACCTGTGTATTGAAGTCCCCCATGACTATTGTAACATCGGCTTTTTGGCATGCATTTTCTATCTCCCATTGTAATTTGTAGGCCACATCCTTGCTACGGTTTGTGGGCTTGTATGCAACTCCCATCAGGGTCTTTTTACGCTTGCATTCCCTTAGCTCTATCCACAATGATTCAACACTTTCTGGCCCTATGTTACCTCTTCCTAATGATTTTATTTTATTTTTAATCCGCAGAACAATGCCACCCCCTCTGCCTTCCTGCCTATCCTTTTGATACAATGTGTATCCTTGGACATTAAACTCTTAGCTATAATCTTCCAACCATAATTAAATGATGCTTACAACATCAAATCTGTCAACCTGCAAATGTGCTGCAAGTTCATCTACTTTTTTCCATATACTGCGCACATTCAGATACAACACCTTCAGTCCTTTCGAATTTGTCCACCTTTTCCATTGCTATTCATCCTGCTGACTGCAATTTTGGCCTATCGCCAGCCTCTCCTCACTATGCAATGCCTCTTTCTAAACCAGCTACCCCATCTTCAGCACTATTATCTGCTTTTCCAATGATACTTCTTGTATTGAAATATAAGCAGCTCAGGACTCTAGTTGCACCATGCTTGACCTTTTGATTCCTAACATTGTCTGAAGTCTTACCAACATCTGCCTCCACAACCTCTCCACTGACTGTTCAGGCACTCTGGTTCCCATCCCCCTGTAACTCCAGTTTAAACCCCACCATGCAGCATTAACAAGTCCTCTTACTAGGATGTTAGTCCCCTACAGCTCAGGTGCAAATTACCCCTCTGTACAGGTCCCACCTTCCCTGGAAGAGAGCCCAATGGTCCAAAAATCCCTCCTACACCAACTCTTTAGCCACGTATTAAACTGTATAATCTTCCTAGTTCTGGTCGCACTAGCACATGGTACAGGTAGCAATCCTGAGATAACCTTGGAGGTCCTGTCCCTTAACTTAGTACCTAACTCCCTGAACTCCCCATGCAGAACCTCATCACTTGCCCTACCCATATCATTGGTACCTACATAGACCATGACTTCTGTCTGTTCACCATTCCACGTAAGAATGCTGAGAATTCAATCCAAGATATCCCAGACCCTGGCACCTAGAAGGCAACATACCATCTGGGAATCTCGTTCTCACCCACAGAACCTTCTGTCTGTTCTTTTCCCTCCTTTTCTTCTGAGTCACAGAGGCAGACTCAGTGCCAGAGACCTGATCACTCTGTTAGGTCACTCCACCCACCCACCCAACCCCAAAAGTAACCAAAGTATTGTACCTGTTGTTGTGGAGGATGGCTACAGGTGTACTCTGCACTGGCTCCTTAACCCCTTACCCCTTCATGACCATCACCCAGTTTCCTGTGTCCTGCACCTTGGGTGTAACTACCTCTCTATATGTCCTATCTATCACCCCTTCAGACCCTGAATGATCCAGTTTATCTAGTTCCAGCTCCAACTCCTTAACATGGCAAAGAATGGGAATAAAGGGGACCTTTTCTATTTGGGTGCAGTGACTCCTGGTGTTCCACAGTGTCGGATCCACAACTTTTCAACGTTATATGTTAATGATCTGTAGATAACAGTGTTGATGGCTTTGTAGCCAAGTTTGTAGATAGGTAGAGGAGCAGGTAATGCTGAGAAAGCAGGTAGTCTGTGGAATGACTTAAAATCGATTAGAAGAGTAAAGAAGTGGCAGATGGAATACAGTGTAGAAACGTGTATGCTATTGCACTTTGGTAGAATGAATAAAGGCATAGGCTATTTTCTAAACAGAGAGTGAATTTAGATATCAGAGGTGCAAAGGGACTTGGGACTCCTAATGCATGATTCCATAAATGTTAACTTACAGGTTGAGTCAGTGGTAAGGAAGGCAAATGGCAAATGCAATGTTAGCATTCATACATAGGGAGCTGGAATATAAATGCAAGGATGTAATGCTGAGGCTTTATAAAGCACTGGCCAGACCACACTTGGAGTATTTTGTGGTGCATATCTAAGAAATGATGTGATGGAATTAGAGAGGGTTCCGGGAGGTTTATGGGTTATAGGATTGAAAGGGTTAATGTATGGAAATAATTTGATGGCTCTGGGCCTGTATGCACTATAGTTTAGAAGAATGCAGGAGGATCTCGTTGAAATCTCCTGAATATTGAAAACCTTAGATAGTAGGTAGAGTGGATTTGGAGAGGATGTTTCCAATTGTGGAAGAGTCTATGACCAGAGGGAACAGACTCAGAGTACAAGGATATCCCTTTATAACTGGAGAAGGTAGACTAACTTTTTACTGCTGGTGAGATTGCTTTGCCATGGAAAGAGAGAATGTTGTCCAGATTTTCAGTGTTTTGGATATGGACTTGGACTGTGGACTAGTTTTCAGTCTTGTGGGGTTTTTTGTATCCTGTGTTTTTCCCCTGATCTTTCTCATTTATTTGTGTAAGGGGGAGGAGGATTTGGCAGATGCTGGAAATCCAAGCAACACACATGAAATGCTGGGGGATCTCAGCAGCATCTATGGAAAAGAGTATGGTCAGTATTTTGGGCTGAGACCCTTCATCAGGACTAGAGAAAAAAAGATGAGGACAGAGTTAGAAGGTGGAGGAAGAAAGACAGGGTGATAGGTGAAATACCTTGGGAAAGGTTCCACCGCCAGTGTAATGGTTTCTCTGTAGTTTGGGTTATGACTAGGGATAACAGGAGCTTTGGAATGTGCGCTGTCCAATAAGTGAGTTTTTTCTTTCTTGTGTGCCCAAGAGCAAGATATTCGCAGGCTTTTATTCAGCGGAAGATGGAAAGAGAAGCTGTCAGAATGGAGAAGTGAAGTGAAGTGAAGTGAAGTGAAGTCGGAAGAAGGTTGAAAAGCAGAACTTCCAGGGCGGTTATCTCTGGTTTGCTTCCAGTTCTTCGTGCTGGAGAGGGCAGGAACAGGGAGATAATGGATCTGAATGTGTGGCTGAGGAACTGGTGCAGGAAGCAAGGATTTACATTCTTGGACCACTGGGATCTGTTTTGGGGTAGGGATGAATTGTACAAAAGAGACAGGTTGCACCTTAATAGGTGGGGGACCAGCATTCTGGCAGACAGGTTTGTCACTGTAACACGGATGTGTTTAAACTAAGTAGTGGGGGGGAGGGGATGAACTGGAAATATAAGGATGAATTTAAAGGGAAAGTGAAGTAAGAAAAGTTAAAAAGGACAACAGAATCAATGGAGTAGAAAGCTCAAGAAGAGATCATACAGTATGGCCGAGTGAAATAGGAATTGATATGAAAGGAGAGGGGAGTAACAAATTAAAAGTATTATATATGAATGCACGAAGTATAAGGAATAAAGTATATGAGCTTGAGGCTCAGTTGTAAATTGGCAAGTACGATGTTGTGGGAATAACAGAGACATGGCTGCAAGAGAACAGGGCCTGGGAAATGAATATTCAAGGATATACATCTTATCAAAAGGACAGACTGACTGGCAGAGGGGGTGGGGTGGCTCTGTTGGTGAGGAATGATATTCAGTCCTTTGCGAGGGCAGACATAGAATCAGGGGATGTAGAGTCAGTACAGATAGGACTGAGAAATTCTAAGGGTAGAAAGACCCTAATGGGAGTTATCTACAGGCCCCCAAACAGCAGTCTGGATGTAGGGTGTAAGTTGAATGAAGAGTTAAAATTGGCATGTCGCAAAGGTAATGATACAGTTGTCATGGGGGATTTCAACATGCAAGTAGACTGGGAGAATCAGAATGGTACTGGACCCCAAGAAAGGGAGTTTGTGGAGTGCCTCCGAGATGGATTCTTAGAACAGCTTGTACTGGAGCCTACCAGAGAGAAGGCAATTCTAGATTTAGTGTTGTGCAATGAACCGGATTTGATCAGGGACCTTGAGGTAAATGAACCATTAGGAGGTAGTGACCATAATATGATATGTTTTAACCTACAAGTTGAGAAGGAGAAGGGAAAATTGGATGTGTCAGTATTACAGTTGAACAAAGGGAACTATGGAGCTATGAGGGAGGAGCTGGCCAAAGTTCAATGGAACAATACCCGAGCAGGGAAGACAGTGGAACAACAATGGCAGGTGTTTCTGGGAATAATGCAGAAGGTGCAGGATTGGTTCATTCCAAAGAGGAAGAAAGATCCTAAGGGGCAGCTATGGCTGACGAGGGAAGTCAAGGGCAGTATAAAAATAAAAGAGAAGAAGTATAACATAGCAAAGATGAGTGGGAAACCGGAGGACTGGGAAGCTTTTAAAGAGCAACAGAAGATAACAAAAAAGGTAATACGCCAAGAAAAAATGAGGGACGAAGGTAAACTAGCCAAGAATATAAAGGAGGATAGTAAAAGCATCTTTAGGTATGTGAATAGCAAAAAAAGACCAAATTTGGGCCATTGAAGACAGAAACGGGTGAATTTATTATGGGGAACAAGGAAATGGCAGATGACTTGAACAGGTACTTTGGATCTGTCTTCACTAGGGAAGACACAAACAATCTCCCAGATGTAATAGTGGCCAAAGGAACTAGGGTAAAGGATGAACTGAAGGAAATTTATATTAGGCAAGAAACGGTGTTGGATAGACTGTTGAGTCTGAAGGCCGATAAGTCCCCGGGACCTGATGGTCTGCATCCCAGGGTACTTAAAGAGGTGGCTCTAGAAATTGTGGATGCATTGGTAATCATTTTCCAATGTTCTATAGATTCAGGAACAGTTCCTGATGATTGGAGGGTAGCTAATGTTGTCCCACTTTTCAAGAAAGGAGGGAGAGAGAAAACAGGGAATTATAGACCGGTTAGCCTGACGTCAGTGGTGGGAAAGATGCTGAAGTCAATTATAAAAGAGGAAATTCCAACATATTTGGATAGCAGTAGAAGAATCAGTCCGAGTCAGCATGGATTTATGAAGGAAAAATCGTGCTTGACTAATCTTCTGGAGTTTTTTGAGGATGTAACTATGAAAATGGACAAGGGAGAGAGAGCCAGTGGATGTAGTGTACCTGGACTTCTAGAAAGCTTTTGATAAAGTTCCACATAGGAGATTAGTGGGCAAAATTAGGGCACATGGTATTGGGGGCAGAGTACTGACACGGATTGAAAATTGGCTGGCTGACAGGAAACAAAAAGTAGCGATTAACAGGTCCCTTTCGGAATGGCAGGCTGTGACCAGTGGGGTACCACAAGGTTTGGTGCTGGGACCGCAGCTGTTTACAATATACATTAATGACTTAGATGAAGGGATTAAAAGTAACATTAGCAAATTTGCCGATGACACAAAGCTGGGTGGCAGTGTGAAATGTCAGGAGGATGTTATGAGAATGCAGGGTGACTTGGACAGGTTGGGTGAGTGGGCAAATGTATGGCAGATGCAGTTTAATGTGGATAAATGTGAGGTTATCCACTTCAGTGGCAAGAACAGGAAGGCAGATTACTATCTAAATGGAGCCAAGTTAGGAAAAGGGGAAGTACAACGAGATCTAGGTGTTCTTGTACATCAGTCAATGAAAGCAAGCATGCAGGTACAGCAGGCAGTGAAGAAAGCTAATGGCATGCTAGCCTTTATAACAAGAGGAATTGAGTTTAGGAGTAAAGAGGTCCTTCTGCAGCTGTAAAGGGCCCTGGTGAGACCCCATCTGGAGTATTGTGTGCAGTTTTGGTCTCCAAATTTGAGGAAGGACATTCTTGCTATTGAGGGAGTGCAGCATAGGTTCACAAGGTTAATTCCCAGAATGGTGGGACTGTCATATGTTGAAAGTTTGGAGCGAGTGGGCTTGTATACACTGGAATTTAGAAGGATAAGAGGGGATCTGATTGAAACATATAAGATTATTAAGGGATTGGACACGCCGGAGGCAGGAAGCATGTTCCCGCTGATGGGTGAGTCCAGAACTAGAGGCCACAGTTTCAGAATAAGGGGTAGGCCATTTAGAACAGAGATGCAGAAAAACTTTTTCACCCAGAGAGTGGTGGATATGTGGAATGCTCTGCCCCAGAAGGCAGTGGAGGCCAAGTCTCTGGATGCATTCAAGAGAGAGTTAGATAGAGCTCTTATAGTTAGTGGGGTCAAGGGATATGGGGAGAAGGCAGGAATGGGGTACTGATTGTGTATGATCAGCCATGATCACAGTGGATGGCGGTGCTGGCTAGAAGGGCCGAATGGCCTACTCCTGCACCTACTGTCTATTGTCTATTGTCTATTGAAGGATGGAGTGAACTTGGAATGGGATCGGGAGTCAACGACACCAGGGGGAAATCAATGGAGAACTAATAAACAGGGAAACCATGAGCTTCAACATGCACATTGGACTTCCATTAAAATGGGCCCTATTTCTTTTTTGTTTTCTTTACTAACCCTATAGTCAAATTAAGAATTATAAAGCTCAATCTTTTAATTACATGTGGTGTACTGTCTGATATTTTGTGGCACTGATTTGTAACAGGGTTACACATCACGTAGCATCCACACAAACGTGATTTCACAAGTTTGGCCAGGCCGGAGACGGTCTTCCCCGAGACTAACGCTGCTGTCCGAACCTGAAGGTTACACCGGACTGGAGGAGGGGTGAAGTTAAGAGCTGGGAAGTTGATTGGCTGAAGGGATACGGGGCTGGAGAAGGGGGAATCTGATTGGAGAGGACTAGAAGGCCATGGAAGAAAGAAAGGGGGAGGAGCACCAAAGGGAGATAATGGGCCAGTAAGGAGATAAGGTAAGAGAGGGAAAAGGGAAAGGAGAATGGTGAAGGGGGTGGAGGTGGTGGGGATTACCTGAAGTTTGAGAAATCAATGTTCATGCCATCAGGTTGGAGGCCACCCAGACAGAATATACAGTGTTGCTCCTCCAACTTGAGTGTGGCCTCATTGCGACAGTGGAGGAGCTCATGGACTGACGTGGCAGAATGGGAATGGGAAGTGGAATTAAAGTGGATGGCCATTCGGAGATCCTGATTTTTCTGGTGGATGGGGTGTAGTGCTCTGCGAAGTGGCCTTCCAATCTACATCAGGCCTCACCGATATACAGGAGACCACACTGGGAGCACTGGATACGGTAGATGATTCCAATAGACTCACAGGTGAAGAGTCACCTCACCTGGAAGGACTGTTTGGAAACCTGAATGATAGTGAGGGAGTTGTGTAGGGAGCAATCCCTGCGGAAAGCAGGAAGTTGGAGGCATGGAAAGTTGTGCTGGTGGTGGGATCTATTTGGAGATGGTGGAAGTTATGGAAAATTATGTGCTGGACACAGAGGCTGGTGGGGTGGTAAATGAGGACAGAGGAACCTTATCTCTGGTGGGGTGGTGGGAGGATGGGGTAAGAGTAGATATGTGGGAAATGGATGAAATGTGGATGAGGGGAGCATTGATGGTGGAGGAAAGGAAGCCCTTTCCTTTGAAGAAGGAGGACATCTCCTGCAGTCCGGAATGAAAAGCCTCACCCTGAGAGCAGATGTGGTGGAGATGGAGGAATTGAGAGAAGTAGATGGCATCTTTTACAAGTAACAGGGTGGGAAGAGTTATAGTTCAGGTAGCCATAAGAGTCCATGGGTTTATAATAGACATCAGTAGATAAGCTGACTCCAGAGATAGAGATAACAAAATTGAGAAAGGGGAGGGAGGTGTCAGAAATGAACCAGGTAAATTTGAGGGTATGGTGGAAGTTGGAGGCAGAGTTGATGAAGTTGATGAGCTCCACGTGGGTTTTTTTGTGCAGGGAGGAGGGATTTGAAGGTTGATGATCGTGCTGGCTTTCTTTTCTTTCTTGGTTTCATAACTATCTGGAGAAGATGAATTTCAGAGTTGTTTACTTTGATAATAATTGAACCTTTGAAGAGAGGTGAGGAGGAATTTCTCAAGCCAGAAGATTCGTCCACAGACAGCTGTGGAGCTCAATTATTGGGTATATTCAAAGTGGAGGTTGAAGATTCTTATTTAGTTAGGGGTATCAATGGTAATGGGGAAAGGCAGAAGAATGAGATTAACAGGGGAAATAAAGTAGCCATGATCAAATGGCAGGGCAGACTTTATGGGCTGAATGGCCTGATTCTGTTCCCATGTCCTATGATCCATTGAATTCACTGCAACCTATTGTTACACTCAGTGCTAAATATCTCCACTCTGGCTGAGATCTTTGAATTTTATACCATTTGAGCCACATTAGTTCTGCAAGAAACCAGCTATCAGATAAGATTCACCAGGCCCTGTAAAAGAGAAGACTATAAAGAAATCTGCATCACAATTTGATGTGATGAAGGCACATCTCTGTTTTGGAAATTGCATCGTGCTGTAAATGATATGGAGGAGAAACTGAAATCTTTCAATGTTAACTACATGAAGTACAGTTTCTGCTTTAGATGCAAAGACCGAGAGCTAATTGTAAAGTATTTCTAGTGTGAAGCTACCTGCTGTGTCCCGGAGTTAATGTGGAGCTATCCCCTCAACTCGGTTCGATTTCTTCTTAAATAGCTTATCTCCAAAAGGTTTAGAGACAGCGTTCAGTGTCCTTTGGAATAAGAAGAATACCAGGCTGTCAAAAATAAACTACCCACCCCAATCCTATTCCTTGGCTCTTGTTCCGCAACTTTTTAGGAACTATTCATGAAGTCACATTCTGGAACTTTTGAAATGCACTGAGGGTTTCAGGCTCTACTTCCTTTGTCAGAGAGTCCTGGAATCACCATGTAAAATTTAGATGAACTCATCTAGGCAGTGTTTTCATTTGCTTAGTACAGGTCCACAATCCCTTATCTGAAATCCTTGGGGCCAGTTGCATTTCAGAATTCATAATTTTTTGGATTTAAGAATCCCTCCTTATTGGTTCTGGGACCCCCTGTGGATACCAAAAAACACGTATGCTCAAGTCCCTTATTTAACCTGTCTCAGTGCAGGTGGACTTTAGGACCCGGTGGAGCTGCAGATCTAGGCACATCCTCCTGTATACTTTAAATCATCTCTAGATTACTTATAATACCTAATACAATGTAAATGCTATGTAAATAGTTGTTATACTGTGTTTGCTTAGGGAATAATGACAAGAAAATATATATTATTTCCAATAAAAACATTCAATAAAACATAAAAATATACAGCTTCAAACAAACCGAATCAAAAATATGGTAAATGACTTATTGGAATAGTCATTGTCACAATAAAACTTCAGTAACTTGTCTTTCTGTTTCTTTAAATCATATACAGTGGTAGTTCCGACACCATATTCTACAGTAAGACACCGCACAGATGCACCACAATCAAACTTCTGCAATAACTCCACTTTCTGCGTTATTGATAATGATAAATACTTCCTTCTCTTTTCCTCATAGGGGTATCTGCAGCTCTTTTTGACATTTTCACAGTGAAATTAAACACTAAGTCAACGGTGCACACAAAATATCAGCGAACAGCAAATGCACATGTAACCAGTACGAGCGCTGAGCCACAACTGACGTCTGGCGGCCTCTGCTAGTGCTGCCATGTCACATCTGAGTGACTTCAGCTGTTGGCGAGAAAAACTTCGGTTTTCAGAGCTTTTTGGATTTCAGAATTTCGGATAAGGGATTGTGGACTTGTACTAGATTAAAAGAAGTAAGCGGGGCAGATGGGACATTCTATGCACCATAGTTGCCATGGAGACATTGAATTGTGCATAATCAGGCATCTGGAAAGGGGCAATAAAACTAAGAAAGCAGAGTGGCCATTGTGTGAGTGGGGAGTGTAGACTTCAGCTCACAGAGGCTTAGGAGAGCTGAGACAGTAGGTAGAATTTTTCATTTAATCTTTCTTTCTTCCTTATTGCACAGTTCGAGCAGTGGAGTTGCCAGGCTGGATAGTGGAATGCCCCTCTTGCGGGATGTGGGAAGTCTGGGACCTCCGGTGCCCCTGATGACTACACCTACAAGAAATGAATCCAGTTGCAGCTTTTTTCAGGCCATGTTAAGGAAATGGAGCCGGAGCTGGATGAACTCCGATCATTCAGGAGACTGAGGGATTGATCGACAGGCAATACAGGCTGGTAGTTACACTCAAAGTGCAGGACACAGGTGATAGTCAGAAGGGGGAAGGGAAATAGGAAGTCAGTGCAGAGTACCTCCCTCTGCAATTGGATCCTTGACTTCCTAACTGGGAAACCACACTAGTGAGGATTGATGATAATATCCCCTCCTCGCTGACGATCAACACTGATGCACCTCAGGCATGTGAGCTTAGCCCTGCTCTACTCCCTCTATACCCATGACTACATGGCTAGGTATAGCTCAAATGCCATCGATAAATTTGCTGATGATACAACCATTGTTGGTAGAATCTCAGATGGAGTTGAGAGAGGGTACAGGAGTGAGATATGCCAACTATTTGTGTGATGTCACAGCAACAACCTTGCACTCAATGTCAGTGAAACAAAAGAGTTGATTGGGGACTTTAGGAAGGGCAAGTTGAGGGAACACGTACCAATCCTCATAGAGGGATCTGAAGTTCAAGTTCCAGCGTGTCAAGATCTCTGAGAATCTGGCAAGAAGGCAAGACAGTGGCTATATTTCATTGGAGTTTGAAGAGATTTGACTTGACAACTAAGACACTCAAAAACTTCTGAAGATGTGCTGTGAAGAGCATTCTGACAGGCTGCATCACTGTCTGGTGTGGGGGTGGCTGCTGCACAGGACCAAAAGAAGCTATAAAAAGTTGTAAAATTAGTCAGCTCCATCTTCCATACTAGCCTCCATAGTATCCAAGTCATCTAATAGTAGTAGTTATCTTTCATCTTGTAGTAGTAGTGCCTCAGAAAGACAATGTCCATTATTAAGGACCCCCATCACTAGGGCATTCCCTCTTCTCATTGTTACCGTCAGGAAGGAGGTACAGAAGCCTGAAGGCACACATTCAGCGATTCAGGAATACTTTTTCCCCTCTGCCATATTATTCCTAAATGGACTATTAACTCATGAACCCTACCTCACTTTCTAAAAAATATATATTATTTCCGTTTTTGCACTATTTTTAAGCTATTTAATCTACATATGTACACGTACTGTCCACAATCAGTTCTTTCTCACAGAGAGTGCTAGGTGCATGGAATGCACTGCCTGCGAAGGTGGTAGAGACAGATACTGTAGGGTCTTTTAAGAGACTCTTAGATAGGTACATGGAGCTTAGAAAAATAGAGGGCTATGCGCTGGGGAAATTCTAGGCAGTTTCTAGAGAAGGTTATGTGGTCTACACAACATTGTGGGCCAAAAGGCCTGTAATGTGCTGTAGATTTCTATGTTCTACGTAATCGATGGGTAGATTTATTTATTTATTTTTCTTTCAGTATTATGATGTGTTGCATTGTACTGCTGCAGCTATGTTAATAAACCTGATTCTGATCCTGATCTTAGGGCATGGATCAGCACGTGGAGCTGTCGCATTGCAGCAATGAGTGAGAAAGGGCAGGAAAGGCAGCTCAGTGTTCTGGGATTCCATTGTTTTAGACGTGACAAGGTGAGGGGGATTAAAGGGGTGGCATTACTATTCAGGAAAAGTGTCATGGCAGTGCTCAGTAAGGACAGATTGGAGAGCTCCTCCACTGAGGCTCTATGGGTGAAACTCAATTATCTGAAAGAGATTATCACATTTATGAGATTATATTATAGACCACACAACAGTCTGTGTGATTTAGAGGAGCAAATTTGTAGAGGGAAAGCAGACAGTTACAAGTGATTGCAGACGGTTTTAATTTTCTACATATCAACTGGGTCTCCCATACTGTAAAATGGCTGGATGGGATAGAATTGGTCAAATGTGTTCAGGGGAGTTTCCTTAATCAGTACATTGAAGTCCCAACTGGGGAGAATGTGACACTAGATCTCCTTTTAGGGAATGAGGCAGGGTAGGTGATAGAAATTTCTGTAGGGAACACTTTGCATCTAGTGATCATAATGCCATTTATTTCAAAGTAATTATGAAAAAGGATAGGTCTGGTACTCGGGTTGAGGTTCTAAATTGGAAAATAGCCAATTTTGATGGTATCAGAAAGGATCTGGTAAGTGTGGATTTGAATGGGTTGTTTTCTGGCAAAGGTGTAATTGGTAAGTGGGAGGCCTTCAAAAGTGAAATTCTGAGACTACAGAATTTGTATGTTCCTCTCAGAATAAAAGACAAAGATACTATGTTTAGAGAAACTTGATTTTTGAGACACATTGAGGTTTAAGAAAAAGGAGGTTCATAGCAGGCATGGGCAATAAGGAGCAAATGTGGTACACGAGGAGTACAAGAATGCAAGAGGACTCTTGAGAAGGAAATTGGAAGGATTAAAACAAAGTATGAGATTGTTGTAGTTGACAAGGTGAAGGAGAATCCCAAGGAATTCCACAGATGTATTAAGAGCAAATGGATATCAAGGGACAAAATTGGACTTCTGAAGATCAGTGGTCATGGACCAGATAGCGATGGTGTAGATCCTAAGTGGATTTTTTGCATCTGTGCTTTCTTGGGAGATGGACACAGAGTCTATAGAAGTAAGACATAGTAGAAGCAAGATCATGGACCCTATACAGATTACAGAGGAGGAGGTGTTTGCTGACTTGAGGCAAATTAGGGTGGATAAATTTCCAGGGCCAGACTGGGTTTTTCCTTGGACCCTGTGGGAGGCTAGTGCATAAATTACATGGAAGTAACAGAGATATTTAAAACATCTTTAGCCATGGCTGAGATGCTGGAGGACTGGAGGATAGCTAATGTTGTTCTGTTGTTTAAGAAGGGTTCTAAGAATAAGCCAGGAAATCATAGGCTGGTGAGCCCGAAATCAATAGTGGGCAGGTTATTGGAAGGTATTCTAAGAGCCAGATATACTTATTAATAATTGTATAGACAATGACTGATTAGAGATAATCATCATGGCTTTATGGGTGATAGGTCATGTCTAACCAATCTTACAAGGTTTTTTGAGTAAGTTACCAAGAAAGTTGATGAAAGCAAAGCAGTGCATGCTGTCTGCATGGATTTTTAGCAAAGCCTTTAACAAAGTTCTGTATGGAAGGTTGTTCATGAAGTTTCAATTGTTTGGCACTCAAGATGAGGTAGACAATTGCATTAGACATTGGCTTCGTGGCTGAAACTAGAAAATGGTTCTGGAGCCCAATGACTAGTGGGGTGCCTCAGAGATCACTGCTGTGCTTGTTGTTTGTCATCTAAATCAATGATCTGGATGATGCCATAGTAAACTAGATCAGAAAATCTGTGGATGTCACCATGTTTGTGGGTTTAGTAGACAGTGAGGAAGACTATCAAAGCTTGCAGTGGGATCTGGACCAGCAGGAAAAACGGGCTGAAGAATGGAAAATGGGATTTAATGAAGATGAGTGTGAGGTGTTGCACTCTGGGAGGACATACCAGGGTAGGACTTGCATGGTGAGTAGTAGGGCACTGTGGAGTGTGGTAGAACAGAGGGACCTGGGAATACAGATCTATAATTCCATGAAAGTGGTGTCACAGTTAGATAGTGTTGTAAAGAAAGCTTTTGGCACATTGGCCTTCATGAATCAATACAGGAGATCGGAAGATTGAAAGAGTGCAGAGAAATTTTTCAACAATGTTCCCAGGACTTGAGGTCTTGAGTTATAGGGGAAAGCTGAATTGGTTAGGACTTTATTCCCTAGAGTGTAGGAAAAAGAAGGGCAGATTTGACAGATAGAGATATACAAAATTATGAGGGGTACAGATAGAATAAATGCAAGTGTACTTTTTCCACAGAGGTTAGGTGAGACTATAACTAGAGGTCATGAGTTAAGGGTAAAAGGTGAAATGTTTAAGGGGAGCATGAAAGGAAACTTATTCACTCAGAAAGTAGTAAGTGTGCCAATAGAAGTGGTGGATATTCAATGTCAATAATTAAGAGAAATTTGGATAGATGGGAGGGTTTTGGAGGGTTGTGGTCTGGGTGTAGGATGATGGGACTAGGCATATGAACAGTACAGCATAGATTAGATGGCCAATGACTTGTTTCTGTGCTGTAGTGTTCCATTATTGCTGCCTATCCTTACTGATTATACTGTTGTATTCTTTGACAATAAATGAACCTTCGATGGTGGTCTCTTGGTTCAGAAGTCAATAATCCAGTTGCGATAGGATGTATTGATTCCCATGTTGTGGAGTTCGATGATAAGTTTTCTTGGAATTACAGTATTGAAGGTGGAGCTGTAGTCAATAAACAATAGTCTATTTAATGTTCAGATGCCTCCAGAGTTGAGTGTATGGTCAGGGAGATGGTATCCATTGTAGATCTGTTTTGACAGTGGGAAAATTGCAGTGGACTGAGGTTGTCTGGAAGGCTGGAGTTGTTATGTGCCATGGCCAGCTTCTTAAAGCACTTCATATCTGTGGATATCAGAGCCACAGCAGCATTAACTTGTTTTTCATAGGTAGTGAGATGATATTGCTCTTCTTAAAGCAGGTGGAAACCACTGATGGAAGCAAGAATTAAATATTTGCAAATACTCCCGTGTGCTGATATGCACAGGGTCTAAGGACACAACCAGGGGCACCATCTGGACCAGATGCGTTCCATGGGTTCACTTACTGAAAGCCTGATCTAACTTGCACACAGGTGACTGGGGGGTCGGGTGCACTGGAAGCTATCAGGTTGGATGGCGACATACAATTCCCTTCTGTTCAAACTGAGCATAGAGAGTGTTCATCTCATTGGGAAGGGATGTGCAGTTGTCAGTGATGCTGCTTGACCTTGTTGTAGCATGTGAGCTTTGCTGCAATTGACAGCTGGTCTGGGGCTCTTCTTTGGACAGGTAATGCCTCTAGGTATCCCTCACAGCTATACAGAGGCTGCATCTTGATTTCTTGTAAAGGTTAGAGTTTGAACGCCCACAGGCCAAGACTTCAGAAGGGAGTGGTTCTCCATGTTCATTCATGGTTTCTTGGGAACCTCTTTGGTACACAGTCCTCAATTTTCTCGCTGATAAAGCCTGTGATGGAGGTAACACACTTATCTAGGCTGTTAGCTGGATCTTTGAACTTGGACCGGTCTACTGACTCAAAGCAGTCAATTAGAAGTTCATCTATTTCCTCAGATCAGCACTGCATGAGTCTTCATACTTTGTCCTCCAGTTTCAGCTTTTGATTGTACGTTGGGATAAGGAGCACAGTCAGATGGTCTGATTTACCAAAATATAGAGGGAGCGGTGTTGGGGGCTGGGTGTGTTTGGAGAGGGTTGGATCCCTCACTGGGCATCTTTGGTGGTTGTAAACAAAAGATTGAGGGTGCTTAGGCCCCGATGGGGTAGGAGAAGGGGGACATACTGGTGGTAATCTGGTTATGGAAGGCTACAATATTCTCTGATGCAAAACATGACTCAATGTGCCCAGACTGGATTATGACTTGATGTGTTGCTCCTCGAGCTTGTGTTGGCCCTTGTGTAACAGTGCACAATGCCACAAAGTGACAGTGGGATGGTGAATTAAAGAAGCCCTTTAACCACCTAACCTTGGCACTCAATGGCAACACCATTTCTGAACATTAACAGAAGCTCAACTAGACTAGCCATGTAACTTCTGTGGCTGAAGATCAGGCCAGCAACTGGGATTCTTGCAGTGAATGACCTAACATCTTTCCTTGAAGTCTTTCCTTCAAGGCAAACGTCAAGAGTGTGATAAATTCAAATTCATTGATTGAGACAGTGCAGCTCTAACAGTCAAGAAGCTAAACACCATCCAGGGCAAAATACAGCATGTGATTTGTTGGGTAAATGAATAAATGTAAACATTTGAAAGTAAAGCCGCACAAGTAATTCATCCCCCCGAATTCTCATCTTTCTCAACTACTGATATGCTTTGTCCACCAGTTCACAAACCCACTGTGATCATTCACCACACAGATTCTATCCCCAGTTCTTTTCTCAGATCAAGCCCCAACCCTCTGATTGGTTATGATTCTGAGTTTTTTGAAAATCTTTTCTAATTTCTGTCTCTCTGTCTCTTCCTGGTCTCAGTCTTAACAAATTTCCCTTCTGTGCACTGCAAAGACAAAATGTGTATTTCATCATTAAAGACCATTTAATTCACTTCCTTGACCCATTAGTAATTCATGTTCCATGAACCTAGTTACCTGCTGGAGATGAGTTGCTGGAATGTAACTCTTTGTGAACATTAAACAAAGCCAACATGACATCAGATGAACTTGCACAGCTGGAGTCTGAGCTTCCACTATAGCACCCAGATATTCAGTGGTTTCTACTTTGTTGCCAAGATACTTGTCTTGACCATAAGACTGCACATGATGTTGTGCTTATGTCATGAAGGGGCTACCAATTATGTATTGAGAAAGAGTTCTGTTTCTGTACAAAGCTCTGATGATCAAGATGGGCTTCTTTTTGCCACCAGATGATTCATGCAGCCTTTCATTTCCCCTATCATCTGTTTGTGAATGCCGATTGGCCTTCATTTATGTTGCCTCTTGAAATTCTCATCTATTCTTTCTGCTACAAAAAATGTCTGGGGACATGGGCTATTGTTTCCTCTTGCCCCTAGTGTAAGTCTTTCATAGTGTGTTACTCATTGCATGCAGATCCTTATTTAAACTCTCCTCTACAATGCATTACTGTGCCTATATCTGTGAAGGTCAGATAACTTTGGTTTCAGCCACAGGGTCCTGGGAGCGTGTGACGTTTTGGCAACCTGAAAGGAGCTTGGCATAAGGGTAGGGTGCTACTGAGGGGCAGTATAAGCAGGGTCTACAGAATCTGCTTACATCATCTATATCTTGTAAAGCTAAAGAAATAACAGACTTGGACATAAACATCTTCTTCAATCATTGCTGTGTCACCGTCACCACTACCCAGTAACACTTTAATTATACCTTCAACAATTGCCACCGGTTTCTCCTTTAGTCCACTAATCATCTGGGCAAAGTGCCGTGCGCATTGACCAGGTAGGCTGTTATTACCAATGATGAAACTGGGCAGCAAGGGTGGCAACTTAGAGGGCAAAATGCATTGCAAAACTTGGTCAACTACATTTAGTGAAGTAATGACCTGTTATGCGTTGTGCTGACAAGGGGGTTGGAAAAGACTGGAACAAAGGAAGACACCTAGCACTTCATCCAGAATGTTCACCTTGTCGGTTGCTCATAGCCTGCATCAGTAACCAGATTAAAAAGAAGCTCTGTGGTTGAACATGTAGACAATTCTGCTTCCAAAAGATCCCTCCTATTCATCATTATCTTATAAATAAATAATTTAAAAAAATTTAAAAGGAAACACTAAAAATAAAAGCAGGCTAGGCAGCATCTATGGAGAGAAACAGGAAAAGTTAGAAACTGAGTATGTTTAAAGATACAGAAAAGTGAAGAGAGGAGAGAACAATGGGTGGGGATCAGGAACAACAGGTTAACATGCACTATGGTGGTGTTGATGACTTCTGGTAAAGAATTGTTTATTGTGCCAGATAAATAGAAGGAGGTGAATAAAGGCAAGGAGGAAGGGGAAAGAAATAACATTATTTGAAAAGTATCTGCTGGATGTGAGTTTCTCTTCCTTTTTGTGGGAAGGAACAAACATAATTAACCTGAAGAGTTAAGATTTGATTGTAATGCTCTCTATGACCTGTCCAGGAGTTTGAAGTACTGCTTCAAAATGCTTATGTTTTAATAAGAAACTCAGGAGTCATTACATCCGTTACTTTACAGCTGTTTAAGGCTGAATCAGAATATTTCAAGATATTCAGTCATCTGCATTTTAATTAACTAAATTTGACTTATTTGATCGTCTTAAAGGCTCTGTGTCAACTGCCCAGTAATTAGCATTTACTTACCAAATCTTGTTTTTGGAGTCACAAATAATCTGTAATTTGCTGGAACTGCAATCACTCCATAAAGATGAAACCTTACTGATACCAAGTGACATCCTAGACTTTTGAGAAGGCGAAATCTAATGAAATCTGACCATAGAAAAAAGTGTTTATTTACTGGGGTTATACTAAGATCTCTCAGGGTCATTAACAATTTACGTCACTCTTCACTTAGCAAATGTAAAAAGTGATTAATATATTGTACATTGAACCAAAGCATTTCATTTGTTAAATACGTGGGTTATGACCAAAGAACAAATGGCTGGAGTCACTTCATACTTTAGTGCAAGGGTGTTTATTAGGTGTGTCAAAAATCAAACACAAAAAATAATGATAATTTGTGAAAATAGTGAAAAGAAAAATGCCAATATTTACAAAATGATATCTATAAGAACTTACATTAATAGCTCTGTAGTTATTCTTGTTCAGTGTGAACTCCTGGCAGTCCCTATCGCTCCTTCCTACCGAGGGGGATGAGTTACTGTTTTTTAGGGCCCAGGACATACCATCTTTAATCACCAACAAAGTTACATTAAGACTACATGTGAATTCAAATATGTTGCACCCCACAATGTATTTACAATCATATTACAAAATAAACAGAAGTATCTACCTTAAATACAGTATATAAACAAAATACAGACATTCACACATCCCTTTGATTAAGGAAATTAAATATTTTGTGTGTATGGTGGGAATGGCACCATAAAGTCAACCTGAGCACTTCATCTTGGTTTAGGATCCAGCAGCAAAACAGCAAAATGCTCAACATTGACAGTTAAGTACAAATAAAGAATTAAATTGACCTAAGCTTTGGTGTCTGACTCTGAATGCATGTAGCAATGCAGAGAGAAAACAGTGGGTTAATTATGAAAACATACTGGGGAAGACACTGAAGTGCCTACACTTACTGCAAAGAATGTAAGGAGTGTGTTTTCTGAGTGCTCTCCATCCCACCATTTCAATATTTTTTCATGAAATCATAAAGAACAATTTTAAAATTGTTTTTGAACACGATTCTCTCAAATCTCCTCCTCTTTCTTCTTATTCCATTCCTTGTTCTTGTTTCTTCTTCTTTGTGTTCTCCTTGTTTTTGTTCTTCTTTCCTGTGGGATTGAAGCTGACTTTGCTTGCTCATTGGTTTTGTTGGTTATGAGGCTCTCGTGGCAAACTCTTCCAGAGATGGGATAGGACACAAATGGCAGGATGGACATTTGGGTTTAATCTGTGAGATGGTACACTCTTTCTGCTGCAAGATTCCTGTGGGCTGCCAGTGCGCAGCTTTGAAGTTAAAAATACCATACCGAATGCCCCTTCACCTTGTGGAGCCATAGCCTAGGGATTCTGAGGTGTCACTGGGTCGTTGCACTTCTTTCAAGGAAGCTTTGAACACATCGCTGTTTTTTGTTCTCTCTGTCCACCTGATAGTCTCCTCCCATGATGGACTTCAGATTAGAGCATCTGTTTCAGAGTCCTAGTGTTGAGCATGCCCAGAAAAGCTGACTGAAAAGAACCAGAAAAATGCCCTTCATTTTGAAACTTTTGTCCCCCATTTCTCCCTCTCCCTAGTCCTAGAGCTGTCATCATTCCTGCAACTGTCTATACTTTAAGAATTTCATGAGTTTTGTTAAGATCTCTGGTAAGTTGTGCAAAATACAGGTCCAGCATTCTCAATCTCTCCTCATGTGGTAAACACATCCAGTTAATCTTCACTGCACTCCTTCTAAGGCAATTACATTCTTCATTAGATGAAGAGCCTAATGATATCTCATTATATAGATGCAAGTATTCCAAAACCAAACACAATCTGAAATTTGAAATATTTATGACCCAAGCACTTTAGATAAGGGCTGCTCAACCTGTATTACTTCTGGGCAGCTCCAAGCCTGAAGCTGATTTTCCTCTTACATGGGCTCCTTCACTTTTGTCTGCTCCATTGGGATCTTCTGCACCCCACCAAAAACATTCCCAACAATACTGTACCAAAAGCAAACTCGTAACCACCAATCTCACCACTGGCTTCTTAGCCACTCCTCCCTCGACCCCAGCTCCCTGATCGTCTCTTTCCTGGTCTTGTTCCAATGCCTAACTCTCATCCTGCCTATTGACTGAATAACTCTGTACCCTCATGATTGTGTGACCGGACTCTGCTCTAATTCCATCTATAGGTTTGCAGGTGATACCACTGTAGTGAGATGTGTCTCAAAGTGAGTTGGATTGCAGAAAGGAGATCAAGAGCTCCTATCTCTTAGTGGCATGAAGTCATGACAGCAACCTTTCCCTCAATGTCAGCAAAACTAAATAGCAGGTCAGGAGCAGTACACTTGTTCATGTTTACATCAACAGTGCTTAGATTTAGAGGAGTGAGAGCTTCAAGTTCCTAGGAGAGAACATCACATGTTCTGCCTGATCCACCATATATGTACATAACAGCCAAGTGTGCTCACCAACATTTCTACTTCCTCAGTAGACTAAAGAAGCTTGGCATGTCCCTGTTGACCCTTGTCAATTTTAGTGATGCACCATAGAAACCATTCTCTCTGGATGCATCGCGGCTTGGAATGGCACCTGTTCTGCACATGACTGCAAGGAACTCCAATGTGTTGTGGATACAGCTCAGCACATCCAAAATTCCCTCTATGGGCCCTGTCTATGCTCTTTGCTGCTTCAGTAAAGCAGCCAGCAAAATCAAAGACCTCACCCACCTCAGACATTTTCTCTTCTCCCCTCTTCCATCAGGGAGATCTGTACGAACAGTATGCAGAGCAAGCTGATAACTGTATTTTGGGATATTGGACAATAATAAACCAGTTCCGATTCCAATGACCACTCTGTCACTTGAGCCTAGAATCTGGCCTGCACCCTGCTTTTCCTATACATGCTCCATAAGAGTGAATCACGCATAAAAGTGTATTGAAGTTCTTCAGTAGGACCCAATGTCCTGAGCCTTGGATACTATGGCAGCCCCATAGCCAGAAATGTTACTGACACAATTCAATGACCCATTACTGTGGATCTCTGGCATCAATGATTTTTCTAGGCCACAAGCACTTAATTCCAGATTTATTTAGTTAACTTAATTTATAACTCCAGAGCTGTAATGGAAGGATTCAAACTCATGACTCTAAATAATTAGTTCAGTTCTCTGGATATTAGTCTGGTAAATTGGTTGCTGTGTTACCAATATCCCTTCTCAGATAGTGGAATAGAAAATTATTTCATTCGGTTCCAATGTATACTTCAAACGCATTTGCAGACTTTAATCATTTTCATTAAATAAATATTTAAGAATTAATAGTTAGTAGGTTTTTGAATGACAGAATAAAATACATATCCAATAACTATGCTATGTAGTTTGCTAAATGGAACTTTACATGCAATAAATTTAAATGCTGTTACAGTTTTGAAATAATATTGAAGAATATAAATTTTACCAATATATGTTATAAGGCATTACATTTCTTGCAAATAGTATTATATGCTAACATTGTTTTGTATTAGCTTGATTACCAAAAATAATTATTATTTTATCTAAATGATCATCCTTTTTCTTTTTTTATGCTTTGGAATACAGTTGGTAATTTTTTCTATTCAGTGGTGACTGTAGAATGTTCATAGAGTGTGGAAAGAGGCTTTTAAAATCTTAATTTTACACAACAAACCTATAATTTACAGTGAGAAAAGATTATGATCCTTCATATCTAGGCTAAGTCCCAGAAGTGAGAGCTTCAATGATAGAGGAGAGGGAAAAGATAGATACAAAGGGATATACAACAGATGAGTTGAGAGGGTGTGCAAGGATCAAGGAAAGGGAGTAAATTATGGGAAATAGTGAAATTTTAGGAGAAAAGAATGGGAAAAGATGCCTAAAAAGTGAGAGATTGCAGAGCTCTCAGGCGAAAAGGGATTTGGATGTCCCAGTGGATTATTTGCAGAAGATTATAAAATGGGTGTAGCTAATAATTAGGGAAGTTAATAGAATATTAGGATTTATTGCCGGAGGATTCATTTCAAAACAGGGAGGTACCTCAACTATAAAAAGCACTGGTGTGGCCTCTTTACTTAAGGAAGGACAGCACTGCATTGAGATTAGCAGAGAACAGATTGTCTTATAAAGAAAGCCTGAACAAACTGTCTACTGGAGTTTAGAAGCACGATAGAGGAGTTACGCAGGAATTGATGGGCTGAATGGCCTATTTCTGCTCCTATGTCTTATGGTTTTATGGTCTTATGGACTTTCTGAGGGGTTTTAACATGGTGGATGTGGAGAAAATGGTATTTTTGCTAGAAAACATTAGAAACAGGGATCTCAATTTTAAAAATGAAAGGTCTTCACATAAAATAGCAATGAAGTGATTTTTTTAAAAAAATCATTCATTTATAGAATTCTCTTCCTCAAATGGCAATGGAAGTAACATCCTT
Organism: Hypanus sabinus; assembly: GCF_030144855.1. Lineage (NCBI taxonomy): Eukaryota > Metazoa > Chordata > Chondrichthyes > Myliobatiformes > Dasyatidae > Hypanus > Hypanus sabinus. Next base: position 117,480,989 of record NC_082708.1, read on the forward strand.
GAATATTTTTAAGACCAAGATAGAAAGATGTAAGCAAGGGTAAAAGTGGATGGGTGGGTATGGAGGTTACAACCAGACCGGCCATGATCTGATTTAGAGTAAGAGGAGAGTTCAGAGGTGACTAGACTACATCTGCTCCTAATTTATCCATTTGTATGTCTTGTCATAAAACATATTAAAAATATGGTATATGGCATCACAGTTATTATTTAAATTCTGCTGACTGAAAACTCAATTGTTCTTACTTATGTAATAAAAACTATACTTTACATATAGTGTATTACCTGTTTTTAAATTTCCACAAAATATAGAGATACACAGTTTTCACACATACATGACTTAAGATGTTTAACTAACTCAACATTGTTATTGTGGCCAAGGATTTCTGAAAATGGAAATGAAATTGAGAACGCTATTTTGCTAAATGAAACACGAGAAAACATCAATTCCCCATTCCTGTGTAGCAAGTTCCAAATGTGCAGTAGCTTCCATGGACAGAAGCTCCGTGGAGGAAAAAGAAAATTAATAATTTGATATTGAGTTTATAGAATTCCATGATAGCAGCCTTGGTGATGAGTGATATGTCTGTCTTCTTAAAGAGAGTGGCTTGGGGTCATCCAAACTGTACATAAGATAAGGAGTAAACAATCTCAATACTTCTCGTCTCTCATCCTACAACCTCTACAAAACACTCTAACAGAAAATGACACATCAGACAGGATTCCCTGCAGTTAAAGACTTGTTTCCTTGCTATGCAGTCAGCATAACTGAATTCAAAATGTGTTTGATTGTTCTCACTGAGATTTTTTGTATAAATATCCAAGAATGCCCACAAGATATGTCACTGCAAACTGAAACACAAAGAGGTATATTGTTTTTCTTCTCTTTCCCATCACATAAATAACCCAGATCCCTTTGGGGAAAAGGGCTGTAAGTTCCAAATGGTCTAACTGGAAGGCTGCAAACAAGGGATATGTTTTTCTTTTATTTACAAGATATTTTATAATACCATTCTTTTTCATGAATGGTGGGGTTTATTTAGGGGGGAGGGCAACAGTGGGCAAGCAAAGGTGAAAATCAATGTACTCTAATTGGATAAGATCTTTGTTGTTGACTGTGTCCTATCATAAGTACTTGTGGTTTGAATATTGTGGTAAGGTGTTTTATTTAAATAGATCATAGTACCAACCCGTGTCATCCCATTTTTGTCTGGGTTTAAGATCATCTTCTGTATTGGTCTCTGAGAGTGCAAGGGACATGGTCACCGAAGAACCAAAAAAACTGCAAGTATTGAAAATGTGAAACACAATAGGCACAGAAAATGCTGAGAACATCCAGTGCCTGTGAAACAAGAAACAAAGTTGACAGTTCAGGTTGGAAATCCTTCTTCAGAACTTGGAAGAAGATTTATTAAATTAATTGTAATTAATAAATTAATAAATTAATTAAGCTTAGGAGTTCAGGCAGCATCTATGGAAATGAATAAACAGTCAATGTTTCAGCTGACACCGTTGTTCAGGACTGGAAAGGAAAGGGGAAGGGCAGAATAATTGTAAGCTGCTGAGAAAATAATGAAAGAAACAGGGAGGGAAGTATATATGGCAGAGTTAATCGATTAACAGAGAAGCTACAGCATGAGTACGATTCTTTATCAGCATTAAGTGTAATGTATGACATTTCAATGGACATACTCAACAAGTTAGGATAAAGATTAAAGATTACCTTTATTTGGTACATATACATCAGAATATTGAGACATACAGTGGAATATCTTGTTGGCGCCAGGGACCAACACAGTCCAAATATGCGCTGGGGCAGCCCGTAAGTGTTGCCTCACTTCCAGTGCCAGCTTAGCATGTCCCTATGGTGTACGCCTTTATAATGTGGGATGGAGGAAACTGGTGCACCCAGAGGAAACCCACACGGACACAGGGGAAAGGTAGACAGAGGTGGGAACTGAACTCCGATCACTGATCACTAATGTGGTAATAGCATTGTGCTGCTGTGTGCCGCCCATAAACTGTGTGTGTAAGTATGGCTGCACTGATGGGGGGTGGGGGAACTGACCGAAAATTGCAGACAGAAGACTGCAATAGAAATGACCAGTTACAATACGCTGAATTTGATATTAAGTCAATAAGCTGGAAATGAAGCCAGAAAATGATTGGTTGTTCCTTGAGATTGCATTGACCTGTTTGCATCACTGCAGGACAACAGAGAGTAGGAGTGGGTTGAAGAATTAAAGTGCTAGGCAGTTGAGAGGGCGGGGTCCCTCCTCTAGCTTTACCCTGGGAAAAAGACTGTACTGTCACGACCATGGATTCGGTAGCGCAGCAGATACGGCAATTACGCTCCCGACTATGCACGTGTCAGCTAATTATTATTTCATTGTGATAGTATTTAACTCCATTCATTCCGTCATTGAGACTTGAACCCAGGACATAGCTACGCTTCGTTATCTGCATTCTGCCTTGCCTGAGAAATTGGACTGTCAAGTCAACGGACTCTGTAAACTAGCGGTATTTGTTTTATTCTCAGTTGTTCTCTTCAGCCGCCATGTAGGCTTCATTTTCCATTTGAGAATTTTAGTCAACTGCCCTGTTTGGTTCTGGTGTTTATCATTTTCTTTTTCCCTTTAACACTGTTCACATTAAAGTCTGTGAACTATCGACCTGCTTCAGTGCCTCTCACTCCACACTTGGGCCATGTCAGAGCCTGGTGACAGTTACTTCCACCTTAACTATGCACCCCTCCCACCATGATTTTATATGGTGACTCTGTAAGGTCACCAACTCAGTCTCCTATGCTTCAGGATTCAGAAAGACGGAAGGCTTTTCAGAGACAAGTGTGTGGGAAGTCTCACCAACTGAACAATTATGACAAAAACAGAGGAATTAGAAGAGTTCAATGGGAGCTAAGAGTGACAGGGTGGGAAAAAGTAAAGTCAAGAGCACATATAGGGAGATATGTGGATGTGTAGTAGAATCTTATCCCTGAGATGGAGCTGGGTTGATCCAAAATTGAAGAAGAGTTGGGCTATGTGAGGATGAGAGCAGGGTGGAAGCTGACTGAAAAGGTAGTGAGATTTCCAAACTTTTAATGAGTTCAGGAGCAGCACCAGAACAACATTGACATGGATTAGACATTGGCTCAATGGAAGAAACCAGAGAGTGGTAGTGGAGGATTGCTACTCTGAGTGGAGGCCTGTGACTAGTGGTGTGCCACAGGGATCAGTGCTGGGTCCATTGTTGTTTGTCATCTATATCAGTGATCTGGATGATAATGTGGCAAATTGGATCAGCAAATTTGCTGATGATACAAAGATTGGAGGTGTAGTGGACAGTGAGGAAGGTTTTCAAAGCTTGCAGAGGGATTTGGGCCTGTTGGAGGAATGGGCAGAAAAATGGCAGATGGAGTTTAATGTGGACAACTGTGAGGTATTGCACTTCGAAAGGTCAAACCAAGGTGGAACATACAAGGTAAATGGTAGGACACTGAGGAGTGAAGTAGAACAGAGGGATCTGGGAGTACAGATACAAAATTCCCTATAAGTGGCGTCACAGGTAGATAGGGTTGTAAAGAAAGCTTTTGGTACACTGGCCTTTATAAATCAAAGTATTGAGTATAAGAGTTGAAATGTAATGGTGAGGTTGTTTAAGACATTGGTGAGGCTGAATTTGGAGTATTGTGTGCAGTTTTGGTCATCTAATTACAGGAAGGATATTAATAAAGTTGAAAGAGTGCAGAGAAGGTTTGCAAGGATGTTGCTGGGACTTGAGAAACTGAGTTACTGAGAAAGGTTGAATAGGTTAGGACTTTATTCCCTGGAGCGTAGAAGAATGAGGGGAGACTTGATAGAGGTGTATAAAATTATAATGGGTATAGATAGAGTGAATGCAAGCAGGCTAGGGGAGAAAAAACCAGAGGTCATGGGCTAAGGGTGAAGGGGGAAAAGTTTAACGGGAACATGGGGGGGGGGGTCTTCTTCATGCATAGAGTGGTGGGAGTGTGGAATGAGCTGCCAGATGAAGTGGTGAATGCGGGCTCACTTTTGACATTTGAGAAAAACTTGGACAGGTATATGGATGAGAGGGGTCTAGGGGGATATGGCCCAGGTGTGGGTCAGTGGGACTGGGCAGAAAAATAGTTTGGCACAGCCAAGAAGGGCAAAAAAGCCTGTTTCTGTGCTGTAATGTTATATGGTTCTAACAGTAGTGATTAACTGGAAGAGGGTTGAAGCAGAGTGTTCAAATATGATTGAAACAAAGATCCCACTAAAAATGTAGGTGCAGTTAGGGCTCATGTAAGTGATCATTGCTGCATTTTAGATTTAAGGAAAAGGAGTAGAGAAGTCAGTGGAAGTAAAAACAATACTGGCCAGGTTAATAAGTGAGTTGGAGGAAGGGAAATCAATGGGCCTCTGTTCAGGGAAAACACAGTGGCACTTTGAGCCTTCTGCAATTGGATGGCGGTGTAGAGGAATGTACCTGCATGATGAAAATGAGCCAGTTCAAACTAATGTATTGGAAACTATCAAAGAGATGAAGTGTGCCCAAAACGTCATGGCTGTTAACTGAGAAAAAACTGGACTAAAGAGAAAGGATAAACACAAGATATGAAGAGACAGGTGGGGAAGTGCTGGCAATGATTCTATCAAGGCAAACCTGCTTGTGTATCTCCGGCAGAGGTACAAATGGCTGATGAGGGCTGGACTACCAAAGACTGGAAACTGTGGAGATGAAATCCTCAAAGGAAGTAAGTCCCACAATTATGTGGGAGAAAGTCACCTAATATTCTGTCATGTGATCATGGACCAGAAAGATTTTGTCCAAGAACTGATGATTGTCTCTGTAAAATGGAGGGCAGCTAATCCAGACTTGGTATTTCAACCCCACACTAGCAAGACTCACCCAGGCTTCCAGCTTGTTGATGTCCCTGAGGTTGAAGAGCAGTTGGACCATTTTCATCCCCACCAGTAGCATCTGCAGCTCATCTGCATTAAAACTGCATCCAACCAACTCTGAGCAGCCAATTGAAGTTAAAATCAATTCCATTTACTCCAGTCTTTGCCTACTCTCAAGATTTCATCCAATCTCTGAAAGAACCCAAGCCCATCATCCCATATCCTGAATCCAGTCCTATTCTAACACACTGGGAGTAATAATATTAATGGCACAAGCATCCATATTCATATAGAAGCCCTCCGTTGGTTGGGATTGACCATGGATGTTGTGTCCTAGCTGTCTACATTCAGTCAAGTAGCAAGTCAAGATGGTACGGTTTGGACAGCTATCTGTTGCCCATAGAGCAGGCTCCCCCTCTCCAAAGGAGCGACAGAGACCAATATAGCTTGGAACCAGTAGAGTCATAGGAGTTTGTAGTCAGTGTTGAACTCAGTGTAGGACTGCCTTACCAGCTCTGGATTTTTCCTCAGGGTTTACTCCCAAAGCCCTCCCCATGAGGCAGCGGAGGTTTGAGATCAGAGTTCTGCCTCTGCTACATGAGCTGCCAACCATAGCTGACGAGCGCTACCTGCCCGAAGCAACTGGTTTTAAAGCACCAGTAACCTAGCTTTGTCCCTTCACCTGTCAACAGAAACGGTTCTGCTTGGCTTTGTAGCTAAGCCACACATGAATGCCAGGAGGCCAGGAGCTGGACTTTGTTGTCAGTGGCCATTTGAGGCACACACTATTGTAGGGTGAGGGAGCTCATCCCCAGTATCACTCCTCAACTGCTATGGCAACCTTAAGGAAACTATATTCTTATAAAACCACCAAATCTCTTTGGGGAATGATTTGAACGTTAGCTTTTAAAGTGCAGTATAGCTGATCCACAATGGTCCACCAGAATGGATTTGTAATATCTAGCTGAAGCTTGAAGTTAATAGTTTCAGTTAAAATTTCATCATTATCTGCAGTGTAAAATGTGTTGAATTATGCAGTGTTCAGAAAATATATATCTCTATATATATATATGAACTACCTTAAATTTTCTGATTAAATTTATTATTAAAAGCTGATAGTAGGTTAACTAATTATTGAAGCAGAGAAATAAATTATTAATAGTCAGTAATTATGAATTTCAGTGAGCAAGTTAATTCAATTTGGTATGTAATTTAATTGTTAAATGTAGAGATCAGTGTTGTGAATTATAACATTTAGTTAATAATTTAATTATAAAAATGAGTGTGCAACTTAATTATGAAATTGACTTCTAGATTCAGTGGTGGTAAGTTGGACTTCCAATTTAAGATGACTAGCAGCAGTATTTAAAATAAATGCATTTGAGAAGTAATATTATTTTTGTAGAATGAAAGAGAAACTCAATTATGAAATTGTATTAGTAATTTAGTTATAAAATGGAGTAGCTTCATAAATGGTGATATTCCGATTGAACTATTGCTAGATATAGCTTTAGGTTCTCAGTTGCCACTCAGGATTCTGTAGTCAAAAATGGGCACAAGGTCTATTGCTGCCTTGTGTTTAAATATGCAGGGGTAAGTATCTACATAGAATTGCCCACATTCCAAGCCTTCCCTGGTAATGTTCCCCAACCCTTCCTCCACTTATGCTGATGGCTGCATTGGTGCTGCTTCGTGCATCAAAGCTGAGCTTGTCAATTTCATCAACTTCCCACCCTGCCCTTAAATTCATTTGTCCATTTCTGGCACCTCCCCCCACCCTGCACCTTTCTCAATCCCTCCGTCTCCATCTCTGGAGACAAGCTGTCAACTGAAGCCTTTTATAAACCTATCAACTCCCATGATTATCTTGACTAGACCTCTTCCCACCCGAGCTATTCACTTAGCTCAGTTCCATAACCTTGCTGCATTTGGCTTTTCATTCCAGGGGATCTTAGATGTCCACCTTCTTCAAAGAATGGAGTTTCCCTTTCCCCACTATTGACAATGCCCTCACCCGCATCACCTCCATTTCTCCAACATCTGCACTTATCTCATCTTCCCACCTCCTTAACAGTGATAAATTCTCTCCTGTCCTTACCTACCATCCCAGGAGCCTCTGCATCCAACAGATCATCCTTCGCAACCTCCACTATCTCCAAAGAGATCCTACAACTAAACGTATCTTTACCTACCTCCCACCCCTGCTTTCCCCTGGGATTGCTCCTTCCTTAATTCCCTTGTCCATTCACCCCTCCCCACTAATCTCCCTCCCTGCAAGCAGCCTAAGTTCTACATCTGCCCATTCACCTCCTCCCTCACCTCCAATCAGGGCCCTAAATAGTCCTTCCGGTTGAGGCATCTTTTCACCTGTGAATTTGCTGGAGCCGCCTATGGTGTCTGTAGCTCATGATGTGGCCTCCTCTGCATTGTTGAGACTGGTCATAAATTGGGGAACCACATCGTCGATTCCATCCGCTGAACTTACTGTGGCCAAACCTTTTAATTCTGGTTCTTTTTCCCGTTCCAACATGTTGATCCATGGTCTCGTCTTGTGCCAAGATGAAGCCACCCACAGGGTGAAGGAGTAACATCTTATATTCTGCCTGGGTAGCCTCCAACCTGATGGCATGAATATTGATTTCTCCTTCTGGTAAAAAAATTCAACCCCCCCCCTCCCTTCTTATATTTGTCACTCTAGACTCCTACCTCTCCTCGCCTGCCTATCACCTCCCCCTGGGTCCCTTCTTCCTTCCCTTTCTCGTATGATCCATTCTCCTCTCCTGTCAGATCCCTTCTTCTCCAGTCCTTTATCTTCCCAACCCACCTGGCTTCATCTATCACCTTCAGGCTATCTTCCTTCCTCTCCCCCACCTTTTTATTCTGGCATCTTCCCCCTTTCCTTTTGGTCCTGAAGAAGGGTCTCGGCCTGAAATGGCAACAGTTTATTCATTTCTATAGATGCCGCCGGACCTACTGAGTTCCTCCAGCATTTTGTATGTGTTGCTTTGGATTTCCAGCATCTGCAGACTTTCTTGTGTTTATGGGTATATATCTGCCTATTGAATGGCCCAGGGAAACATGGATTTAGCCAGAGAGATGGGAGCCAAAATTTTCAAAGAAACTGAGCATAGATGTTAGCATTAGTTCAGTGGAATGATCATTTACTGTATGTATTGTATCTTGGAATCAACATTGTGGGGTGCTGTCCTATTCAGAAGATTTCAGTTCCTAATTTTGGTTAACATTTCAGTCTACAATAACGAGCTAGAGTTGTGTTCTGTTACCATTCAGATAAGGAATTAGGTGAGGTTAACATTGGAAGAAATAGTGATGTTCATGGTTAATAAGCTTAACCAAGAGCAGAACAAGATTGTATCCATATAGGCTCTCAGTTGCTAAATAGACTTTCAATGGGAATATTGGAAAGACCTGCCCATGACCCATGCTTCTATAATACCACATTGTACAGCCCATGCCACACCGAGACAGGCCTGTGATCTGAAATACGAGCACACTCATTCCAGCAATGCTGCCATAGTTGCTTTCTCACTCACTTTGCAATCATTGCAGGATACTAACCTACACTTCAGCTCAACAATCGGAGTTCGCTGCTACGATAAAATCAGCCAGGGCTGACAGAGCACATATGTCAGGGGTAAGTTTTTTATGCAGGGGGTGGTGAGTGCATAAAACAGGCTGCCGGCGACAGTGATATCACGGTGGTGATAAGATAGGGTCTTTTAAGAGACTACTGGATAGGTACATGGAGCTTAGAAAGATAGAGGGCTATGGGTAACCCTAGGTAATTTCTAAGGTAAGGACACGTTTGGCACAGCATCGTGGGTTGAAGGGCTTGTATTGTGCTGTAGGTTTTCTATGTTTCTATAGATTTGACTTCCCGAACTACAGACTTCATCTCAGATTTCCAATTACAGATATTCACAGACTGCAAGAGCAGAATTAGTGCTCACAGACTTCTCCCTAAAACTATGGCCCAGAGCATCCGGTTGTACTCCTGCATGGGCTCTGAAACCAACTGGCACATCCCTCCTGTGGGTATTGCTCTCCACTAGCCTGACTGAGGTCCTTTCACAAAACCTTGGAGCACTCTCTCTCTCTCTCTCATAGCAGCCATCTTTAAAGAAGCAGCATTCTGGAATATTCGGAAGGGCAGGGGCTGCCTGTATTGTTCATGTGCCCCTCCCCAGTGGCTTATTCTAGGCAAAGACAGGTGTCTGTAATGGTAAGGTAATGTAATAGGTCCACACACTTAGATACAATGAAACTGATGTAGTCCTTCATTACACAGGGAAACTTGGAAATGCTGCTTTGTAAACTTAGCAATGTAAGATTGTGATGTTAATAAGACTTCTAAACAGGGGGTTAGCATGTCAAGCAATACTGCTCTAGCATGTAAAAAAAAGGGTAGAAAGGGACTTTCTAGGCTTTTTTTTGTTAATATAAAAATTTCCATTACCTCATTTCTGAAGAAGAGTGGGGGTAACTGTCCAATATTAATCTCTTAATCACCATGTATACATGTTATGCCGTGGAGGGGACAAAGCACAAGATGCAGAGATTAGCAAACACAGCCAGCTCCATGCTGGGGTACTGCGCTCCTGAGACAGAGGATATCTTCGAAAGGCAGTGCCTCAGTAAGATGGCTTACCCCTCATATCCCCCGTGTCCCTACCCGCTCTCACTTACAATGCATGCCCTCGGGTATTAGGCATTTCTGCCCTGGGAAATAGATACTCCCTGTCTCCTCAGTCTATGTGTCTCATAATCTTATAAACCTCTAACGGATCTCCCTTCAGTTTCCAATGCTCCAAAAGAAACAACCCAAGTTTGTCCAGCTTCTCGTGATAGCACATGCCCTCTAAACCAGGCAGCATCCTGGCAAACCTCTTCTGCACCCTCTCCAACACCTCAACACCCTTCCTATAGTGGGGCAACCAGAACTGTATGCAATACTCCATACTAACTAGAGTTAACTAGTTAACTAGCGGCCTAACTAGAGTTTTATAAAGTTGTGACATCACCTCTTGACTTCTGAATTCAATGCTTTGACTAATAAAAGCAAGCCTTTCATAGGCATCTCACTGCAACTTATCGACCTGTGTGGCCATTTTCATGCAGCTATGAACTAGGATCCCAAGATCTCTCTGCTCAGCAACACTGTCAAACATCTGGCCCTTAACAGTGTACTGTCTCCTTGCATTTGTCCTACCAAGGTGCAACACCTCACATTTTTCTGGTGAAACACTTTTCCTTTGTAATGGCAATGGCTCTCACTCCTGCTGCCTGACACTCACGGTCCTCCTGCACACTGCTAGTGTCTTCCACAGTGAAGACTGATGCAGGTAACCCATTAAGTTCATCTGCCATTTCTTTTTCTCCCATTACTACCTCACCAGCATCATTTTCCAGTGGTCCAATATCAACTGTCACCTCCCTTTTACTCTTTATATGACAGAAAAAAACTTTTGGTAGGCTGCTTTATATTATCGGCTAGTCTGCCCTCATATTTAATCTTTTCCCTTCTTAAAGCTTTTTAGTTGCTCTTGTTAGATTTTAAAAACTTCCCAATCATCCAACTTCCCACTCACTTTTGCTACATTATATGTCCTTTCCTTGGCTTTTTTGCAGTCCTTAACTTCCCACGTCAGCAATGGTTGCCTACCCCTGCCATTTGAGAACTTCTACTCTGGGACATATCTATCCTGTGCCTTGTGAAATATTCCCAGAAACTTCAGCCATCTCTGCTTTGCTATCGTCCCCACCAGTATCCTCCTCCAATCCACCCGGGCAAGCTCCTCTCTCATGCCTCTGTAATTCCCTTTATTCCATTATGATACGGATACATGTGAGTTATGCTTCTCCCTCTCAAACTGCAGTATGAATTCAATCATATTATGATCACTGCTTCCTAAGAGTTCCTTTATATTAAGCTCCATAATAAGCTCTGGGTTATTACATAACACCCAATATATGATAGCCTATCCCTGAGTAAGCTCAAACACAAGCTGCTCTAAAAAGCCATCTCATAAGCCTCAACAAATTACACTCTCTTGCAATCTGACACTAACCTGATTTTCCCAATCCCCTTGCATATTGAAGTCCCCCTTTACAATTGTGTCATTCCCCTTATTACATGCCTTTTCCAGCTCCTTTTACAATCTCAACCCCACATCTTGGCTGCTATTTGGAGGCCTATATATGATTCCCATAATGTCTTTTTTTTACTTTTGCAATTTCTTAATTCCACCCACAGAGGTTCGATGTTCTCTGACCCTATGTCACCTCCTTCTAAAGATGTAATTCCATCTCTTACCAACAGAGCCACACCACCACTTCTGCCTTCCTGCCTATCCTTTCAATAGAAAGTAAATCCTTTAATATTAAGCTCCCAACTATGGGCTTATTTTAGCCATGACTCAGTGATGCCCACAACGTCATACTGACCAACCTCCAACATCTTTGATGTTTTTAATTTTGCCTTTGCGGTACAATTCGACTCTTTGCTCTGTCTTCATTTGGCTTGTCCTTCCTTACTTTCATGTTTCAGCTATCATCTACCGGTAAACCTGCTGGTTTATCAGCAGCTCTGTCATCCTGGTTTCCATCCTCTGCCATATTAGTTTAAATTACTCCTAACAGCTCTAGTAAATCTGCCCGCAAAAATACTGATCCCTTTGGATTCAAATGCAACCCATCCCTTTTGTACAAGTCGCACCTGCCCCAGAAGAGGTCCCAATTATCCAGATATCTAAATCAACGCCCCCTGCTCCAATTCTTCAGCCACACATTTATCTGCTACCCCATTCTATTCCTATCCTTACTGTCGCGTGGCACGGGCAGCAATCCCTGAGATTACTACCCTTGAGGTCCTACTTCTCAGCTTCCTTCCTAACTCCCTATGTTCTGTTTTCAGGACCTCCTCCCTTCTTCTTCCTATGTCGTTGGTACCAATACATACCACGACTTCTGGCTGCTCACCCTCCCTTTTCAGTGTTCTGCATGGATTGGTGTTGGGACTGCTTCTTTTCAAGACATATATCAATGATTTGGATGATGGAATCGATGGCTTTGTGGCTTTGTGCAGATGATACGAAGATAGGTGGAGGGGCAGGTAGTTTTGAGTAAGCAGGGACTCTGCAGCAGGATTTAGACATTTTAGGAGAATGGGCAAAGATGTGGCAGAAGGAATACAATGTATATTGTACACTTTGGTAGAAGGAATAAAGGCATAAACTATTTTCTAAACAGGGAGAAAATTCTAAAATCAAAGATGCAAAAGGACTTGGAAGATCTTGTACGTGATTCCCAGAAGGTTAACTTGCAGATTGCATTTGTGGTAAGGAAAGTAAATACAATGTCAGTATTCATTTTGAGAGGACTAGAATATAAAAGCCAGGCTGTATTGCTGAGGTTTTATCAGGCATTGGTCAGACTGCTCTTAGAGTATTGCCAGCATTGGAAAGGGTCCAGAGGAGGTTCACAAGAATGATTCTGGAAATGGATGGGTTAATGTATGAGTTGCATTTGATGGCTCTGGGCCTGTACTTGTTGTAGTTTAGAAGAATTGGTGGAGGTGGAGAATGAGTCTCATTCATTCCTATTGAATATTGGAAGGACAAGATTGAGTGGATGTGGAGAGGATATTTCCGATAGTGGGGGAGTCTAGAACCAGAGGGCACAGCCTCAGAATAAAGAGACAACCATTTAGAACACAGATAAGAGGAAGTTCTTTAACCAGAGGGTGGTGAATCTGTTGAATTCATTGTCACAGGTGGCTGGGCAGGCCAAGTCTCTGGGTGTATTTAAAGCAGAGATGGATAGGTTCTTGATTAGACAGGACAACGAAGGTTTCGGGAAGAAGGCAGGAGAGTGGGGTTGAGAGGGTTAATAAATCAGCCATGATGGAATGACAGAGCAGACTCTATGGGCTGAATGGCCTAATTCTGTTCCTATATCTTTTGGTCTTATGTTCTGTATGTGGAATGCAATTAATGATTGTATGAAGCTGTCTGTCACTCTATCAGTAGGGTATAATTCTGGGCATACATCTAAGTTAAGCTGTGGCATGACTCATCAATTAGACAACTCTCCTATTTTAGACACCATTCTCCAGGTGTTAGAGAATAGTGCTGTGTCTTTATTTTCCTAGTTTAATTATTTTGCAGCTTTAAAATAGAAAATAAAAAATGATTCAAGAGTTGCCAATTGGCCTGACAAACATGTGCCACCATTCAATATGATTCGAATTGATCTTTTACCAATGCCTCACTTTCTGTGCTATATTCCTTGATTTCTGTAATATATAAGTATTATGTTTTGTAACTGCAGAAACTAATTGAAAGAAAAGCACAGGAGCCGAATGATGGTCTACCTAGTTTTTCTTTTTCTGTTTTTGTAAGTGAGACAGTCACGTATGAGATGGTGGTGCAATGATGTATGTCATTCCAATACTTATTATATAACCCACAATGAACTATATAAACAAACAAATCAAACAATATATTTACAATATTACTCAGATATTACTGACATATTAAATACACTACACTCCTTCCTCCTTAGCTATAAATTCTAACTCAATATAGAATGCATCTCAACTCAAATATGTAACGTTTTGCTCTCTAGTCATACACACACATTTAATAAAACTGCTATATACAAACCCCATTTCCAGAAAAGTTGGGATATTTTCCAAAATGCAATAAAAACAAAAATCTGTGATATGTTAATTCACATGAACCTTTATTTAACTGGCAAAAGTACAAAGAAAAGATTTTCAATAGTTTTACTGACCAACTTAATTGTATTTTGTAAATATACACAAATTTAGAATTTGATGGCTGCAACACACTCAACAAAAGTTGGGACAGAGTTAAAATAAGATTGAAAAGTGCACAGAATATTCAAGTAACACCGGTTTGGAAGACTCCACATTAAGCAGGCTAATTGGTAGCAGGTGACGTATCATGACTGGATATAAAAGTAGCGTCCATCAAAGGCTCAGTCTTTGCAAGCAAGGATGGGTCGTGGCTCACCCCTTTGTGCCAAAATTCATGAGGGAATTGTTAGTCAGTTCAAAAGGAACATTTCTCAACGCAAGATTGCAGAGAATTTAGGTCTTTCAACATCTACAGTACATAATATTATGAAAAGATTCAGAGAATTCAGAGACATCTCAGTGTGTAAAGGGTAAGGTCGGAAACCACTGTGGAATGCGTGTGATCTTCAAGCCTTCAGGCGGCACTGCCTAAGAAACCGTCATGCTACTGTGACAATTATAGCCACCTGGGCCCGGGAGTACTTCGGAAAACCATTGTCACTTAACACAGTCTGTCGCTGCATCCAGAAATACAATTTGAAACTGTATTATGCAAGGAGGAAGCTATACATCAACTCTATGCAGAAATGCTGGCGAGTTCTCTGGGCCCAAGCTCATCTCAGATGGACCGAAAGACTGTGGAACCATGTGCTGTGATCAGATGAGTCCACATTTCAGCTAGTTTGGAAAAAATGGGTGTCGAGTTCTCCGTGCCAAAGATGAAAATGACCATCCTGATTATTATCAGCGAAAGGTGCAAAAGCCAGTATCTGTGATGGTATGGGGGTGCATCAGTGCCCATGGCATGGGTGAGTTGCATGTATGTGAAGGTACCATTGACTCTGAGGTGTATATTAGGATTTTAGAGAGACATATGTTGCCATTAAGGTGGTGTCTCTTCCCGGGACGTCCATGCTTATTTCAGCAGGACAATGCCAGACCACATTCTGCACGGGCTACAACAGCGTGGCTTTGTAGACACAGAGGGCATGTGCTTGACTGGCCTGTGGCCAGTCCAGATCTATCTCCTATTGAAAATGTATGGCACATCATGAAGAGGAGAATCAGAAAACAAAGACCACGGACTGTTGATCATCTGAAGTCTTATATCAAGCAAGAATGTACAAAATTTCCAATTGCAAATCTACTACAATTAGTATCCTCAGTTCCAAAACGATTAAAAAGTGTTATTAAAAGGAAAGGTGATGTAACACTGTGGTAAACATGCCTCTGTCCCAACTTTTGTTGAGTGTGTTGTAGCCATCAAATTCTAAATTTGTGTATATTTACAAAATACAATTAAGTTGGTCAGTAAAACTATTGAAAATCTTTTCTTTGTACTTTTGTCAGTTAAATAAAGGTTCACGTGAATTAACATACCACAGATTTTTGTTTTAATTGCATTTTGGAAAATATCCCAACTTTTCTGGAAATGGGGTTTGTAGATACCCATAGCATAGTAAATTTAAATTGTACCATTCAGGCCTAAAGATTTAATCGCTATAGAGGATTTCTTACTCTTGTGGGATAACGTCTTTCCTGACAAGAAAGTCACTCTGCTTGGCAGATGACACTTGTGGTTGTGAAACAATCTCAGGTTCTGGGGACACTTCCAGGTTGGTAGTAGGAGTTGACTCTGGGACTGCAGGAAGTGGTTCTGACTTCTCTGGAAACTTTTCTTCTCTCCAATTGACTCTGCCCTTCTCAACTGATCTATGTGCCAACTCCAGATGATATCAGTCACAATCTCCACTGTATAGGAATAGGAGAGTGGTCCAGTTGTGTCCTTAGCCTTTCAAGGTCTCCACTTTTGCTCACCTCTGCTGTCCCTCACCAGGAGTGAAACATTGAACCTCCTTGTTTGAGGGGCTCTCAATTTGTCTCAGCTGTTTGTCCTTCATACTCCTTCTGAGACTGGGTTGAGGAGATCCAAGCATAAGTACAAGGGATGACCCAGGAACAACATAGCTGGTGAGCCGTTGGTTGTGGAGTGTGCTGCATTGTGATATGCAAGGAAGGAATTGGCAAGCTTCTAATGCACTGTAGTGTGTTCTACTAACTTCGCTTGCAGTGTGTTCTTTAGTCTTGGGACAAACCTTTTTGTCAAGCCATTTGTAGCTGGGTGGTATGGTGCAGGAGTCCTATTCCATTCATTTTCTGGAATGAATGAAACTGTTCTGCAACAAACTGTGGCCCATTATCACTAACTAAGGAACACCAATCCTCGAAAAGTTTCTCAACACGTCAAGGCTGTAGTGGAGGCTATTGGGAACACTTCTGGCCACGTTGTAGTTGCATTTCCAAGAAATGGAACCTTGAATGGTCAAGCAAAATCCACATTAATCCTCTGCAGGGGCAATGCAGACTGTTCCCAGAGATGGATAGGTGCTGCTCTTGGCATCTTCTGGATGGGTTGGCATCCAGAATAGTGCATGGCAAGCTACTTGATCTACTGATCTATCCCAGGCCACGAGATAAAGCTTCAAGCCAACACTTACATTATGACCACATCTAGATGACTGGCATGAAGCTCCTCCAGCACTTTAGCTCTCAGCTTGGATGGTTCAACAACTCTCAGTCTCATATAAGGCAGCCTCCGTCAAGGGCAAGTTCATCCCAGCGCTATTAAAAATGGGGGAACTGTAATTTCTGCTGTACATTCCAGCCATTTTGGGTGGCTATGTAGATCTGAGACAGTGTAGGGTCTTTCCTGTTTTCCCTTTGATCATCTCTACCATAATAGGGAGACTTCTGATTTGCATTAGGAAGAATACGTCGAGGAGTGTCCTCTTTTGTGCATTTTTATGTATTTTCTTTTCAAAGGGTAATTAGGACAATCCATCAACATCTCCCTGATTAGATGTCCTCTTGAATTCGATATGTGATTGTGTCCTCCAAGAAACAGAGCCTATCTCTGCATTCGTGCTGCTGCTGTCAGTGGAACACCCTTTTGTGGATTGAAGATGGACATTAGTGGTTGATGGTCAGTAATGAAGGTAAACTTTCTCCCATACAAGTGCTGGTTGAAATGTTTTACACCCCAAACCAGACTCAAGCTCCTCTGTCAATCTGAGTGTGCTTTTCTCTGCAGTGATAAGAGCTATGGGGCGTTCATTCCACCACTTATAACACATGAGGACTGTGCATAAGGTGAGGTGTCACTGATGATGTGGATCATAATGTGTGAGTACAGTGTCTGATGTCACCGTTTCAGAAAGCCATCACGCACTGCTTTGTCCATTGTCATATTTTACCTGTCTGATGTAATTTGTCATGAATTTGTTACAGTAATTGACAAATCCTAAAAAGGACCACAACTGTGGCATGTCCTTTGGGCTTGGAGCATCCACCACTGCTTGAATTTTCTCAGCACACTTGTGTAACCCTCATGCATCAGTGGTGTGACCACAGTAAGTAACGCTTGGTTTAAAGAATTCACACATGTCGAATCATGCTCTGAGCCCATAATCTTTTACTCTTTTTAACACTGTCTTGAGATTTTGGAGATGTTTCTTCTCTTCCTCATTGGTAATGATGTTGCCATCCAGGTAACACTGAGTGCCTTGGCAGTCTTGCATCACCTGGCCCATACCCAGTTAATGGTGATCTTAAAATCACCACACATTCTGATAGATCCAACCTGCTTGGCTACTGGGACCACTGGTGCTACCCATGGCTCCACTCAACCTTGGAAGGAATTCCTTCAGCTTCCATGCTGTCTCGCTCACTGGCTACTTTATAATGGGTGGTATAAAAAACAGATGAGCTTTGTAAAACTTGGATGTGGCATTTTCATTTAATACTGGTTTCCTCTTGATATGTTTGAATTTTCCAATGCCACCCTTTGAAAATTGTTGTGGCAGCATCCAGTACCTTCCTATATGTATAGCTGGGGCATCTAAGACTTTTGTACAGTACTGTATTTGCAAACGTGGAGCAGAGAAGGAGTTTGTAGATCTGGCAGGAGCAAAGGTTGTTGGGAATGGTGAGGTGGCAAGGGTGGAGCACTGGTGGAGGGGTGTAGGATTGGCAGTAGAGAAGATGTGTCAGGTGTGAGGATGACATGGGTACAGATACACTCAGCACTCAAACAGGCAAGGTCATTTGATTCTAAACAATTGGTTTATTGATCATTACAGAATATCTATCTGGTGCGTCCCACGCCCTGGGAGAGGGAGTGGGGGAGGGACTTATCTTTGCTGTGGACTATGTACATTCTGGACAATGGAGACTTACTTGTCCTGTGAGTGTGAAAGGTCACAGCCAGAACTACAGTAACAAATTTTGCTGCCAGTACTCCAAAGGGAATAATTATATGGGGAAGGATGTGGAAATTATTTCAGATGCATAAACATAACTGTTTCATGTTGGGAGTGTCAGTTGAAAATCTGGAGTGTCACGAAACAATCTATAAGTGGTTGTTGCTGTGCTTCATGACATGAAAGCACATCTTTAATCACAAAGGAATGATGCACACAATCTAATTCTGACCCCACCTGGAGCTCCAAGTTACCACTTAGAGCACTTGCACAGAAATGCCAAGTATGCAGCCAAAAGCATTGACAATAACGTGGCAAGCTGAACACAGAATGGGTAACACAAGTGGGCACACGTTCAACACTTAAGCTGAATTAGTATAATTTCTACACTTTAAGAACAATTTATTTCTTATTTCCCCACTTTCCAAATGACTTAGAAAGCAGCTTAAATAGGTGTTTGTTCTGGAAGTTGGGCAGAACAACATGCTTCTGACAAAAACCGAGGTCCTCAATGAGCTGGAGTTGCCATGTAACATCCATCCAGAGAGCAGTGGATAGGTGGGTTAATGGGATGAACCATTGCATAAACTTGTGGCAGAATTGCATGGTTAGACATCTTACACTAATTTCTGTAATATTTTATTCTGGTTTGAAAAATCCTCTGTCAAAGCAGCTCTGCCTATGAAAATAGCCAACCTTCAAAAGAGGTGGCATGTACCTATTATGGTCTGGTCCGAAGCTCGCATTACAGGTCTTGATCCGGTCCACAGACTCTGGACTCCGGGTCTTTCAGCCGCCCCTCCTGTCACCCTTAAGCCAAATAGGATCATCTTGGCATAAGAAGGTGCACCTGTTGCCTATCAGCCGGCAGGTGGATTTAAGGGACTCTGGGACCGAGCCTAGTTTGGTGGGGGTGGTTGTCATGCTCTGAACCTGTTTGCCTTGTATGAGCTGGTTCGCCATGATCTGAGGTGTTTTGTCTGATTGGCTCTGTTTGTCCTGGCTTGGAGGGCACATGGCTTCATCCTCAAGTTCTGTGAGTCATCCTGGACCAAGTTCCCTTCCAATACCTTTCCTCTGTTGGGTAGCAGGCTGGACTGGTGGTGGGACTCTGCCCCCTTCCTACCCCTTGCTCCCTATGGGTTGTGCCTGCTACCTGCCCAGGTGTTCTGTGTCTTGCCTGGGCCTCTGTTCCTGCCTGGGAAGCGGCCCTGCCCAGGAGTTATGCAGCTGCCCAGGGAGGTCCGGGATCCAGCCCAGCCATGAACTCTCTCTGAACCCCAGGATTACCTAGCATGCCCTGGTCTCCCCATCTGGTTCTGTACTTTAGTTATTCTGGTCCTGCCCCTAGTACTTCAGTGCCTGCGTCCTTAACTTGGGTTCAGTCTCCTGTCCCCATGTGACAGAATGACCCCTCCCCCAACATGGACCCAGCAATGTAGGTACTGGAGTCTATTTCCTGTCATCCTGGGGTTCTCTCTGGTCTGAACATTCCCCCCCCCAACCCACCTGTAATGTCCTGAGCCCTAGAGACCCTCTTTGGTTGCCTGGAGGCTCCCTTTGTGGGGGGGGGGGGAGGGGTGCTGTTATGGTCCGGTCCAGAGCCCGCATTCTGGGACTTGATCCAGTCCATGGACTCCAGGACTTGCAGCCGCCCCTCCTGTAACCCTTATGCCAAATAGGATCATCTTGGCTTAAGAAGGTGCACCTGTTGCCTATCAGCTGGCAGGTGGTCTCTGGGACCAAGCCTATTTGGGGGTGGGGGGGGGGGTCATTCTGCTCTGAACCTGTTTTGTCCTGTTTGCTGGTTGTCTTGTATGAGCTGGTTTGCCATGTTCCGAGGTGTTTTGTCTGATCGGCTCTATTCGTTCCGGTTGTCCCGGCTTGGAGGGCCCACGGCTTCATCCTCAAGTTCTGTGAGTCAGCCTTGGAGTTACCAAGGACCAAGTTCCCTGCTGATCCCTTGCCTGCATTGGGTAGCAGGCTGGACTGCTGTTGCTGGGGTGGGGGGGGGACTCTGTCCCCTTCCTACCCCTCACCTCTGATGGGTTGTGCCCACTATCTGCCCAGGAGTCCTGCGTCTTGCCTTGGCCTCTGCGTTTCTTGCCTGGGAGGTGGCCCTGCCCAGGAGTTATGTGACCGCCCAGGGAACTCCGGGATCCCACCTAGCCACGAACTCTGGGATCCAGCCCAGCCACGAACTCTCTCTGAACCCCAGGAATACCTAGCATACCCTGTCTCTTTTGCACGCCCTGGTCTCCCCATCTGGTTCTATCCTTTAGTTATTCCTTTCCTGCCCCAAGTATTTCAGTGCCTGTGTCCTGCACTTGGTCCAGTCTCCTGTCCCCATGTGACAGTACCATTTCATTGTTTGCTTGTTTTGTCATACCCTTGCTGAAACATTTTATGACCATAATGTATTTGCTTAATTGAATCATAAACAAAGTTATTGTATATCAGCAAATCAAAAGAAATAAGTCTGAGTTGAGAATATTACATAACTTGAATACAGTCAATCATTTTCAAATGTGACACCGAGATTTTCCCAAATGTAAAGACAGAACAAGGGAGAGAAACATGGTGTCAGAAGTGGAAAGAATAAAAGATTCATTGTTCTTGAAATTGAAAAGTTATATGAATCAGAATTAAAGTGTTGAGCATTTTTATTTGCATCCTTTACCAATGAACATTTTTAAATGTAAAGTTTTTCAGTGATCAAGGAAATATGATGTACTGGGAAGAAAAAAAAATATTTCATGACAAATTATATTTCACTTCAAAATAACATCAAGAAAAGGACAGGGATGTCTTGGGTAAAGTAGTGGCAAGGCTTTTTATTAAAATTGGTGACAGCTAGATCAAGAATGCATGGATAAAATAATGACCGGATTTGATATTGATTGTTGACTTGATAAAGTGAGCTGGTGGGTAAGACATGCACAATATATTTAGCACAGGAGGCAATGGCAGCCCTTATGAAGTGCCTGGAACGTAGACTTCTCAACAAGTAGCTGGCAAGTGTTGAGGAAAAAGCCTGGCTTTATTAACAATGGCACAGCTAATAAAGTTGCTGCTCCATAGTGCTATAGATACTGGCTCAATCCTGACCTTGGATGCTATCCATGTTCTCACCCATTCTTTCTTTTTGCTGACTGGTGGGCTGAGGTTAGGGTGATCTGTTAATGAGGAAGGATTGGGGGTTTTGGGGTTTGCAAGTTTTTGTTTATTTTTCTCTTCATGCAGGGGCTTGATGTCTTTCAACTACTTTTTTTGTATTATTTGACTATCTGGAGAAGACTATCTTCAGAGTTGTATTCTTCATCCATATTTTGATAATAAAATGAACCTTTAGAAACCTGTGATTGTGTGGGTTTCATCTGAGTGCTCAAGTTACCTCCAACTCACAAACATGTCTGCAGTTGATGGGTTAATTGGTTGTGGTAAATTGCTTTTAGCAGGTAGATGAGTGGTAAAATCTGGCAGGAGTTGATAATAATGTGCAGAAAATAAAAATAAAATATGGGATTAATGTGGAATAAGTGCAAATGGACAGCTGACGGATGGTGCAGACTTTGTGTGCTAAGGGGCTTATTTCTGTGCTATATATCTGTGATTCTATGAGATAAATGCAAATCTGAGTAATTATTGAACAATTTCATGAAAAAAATTGGTTGTTTAGCCAATGGAACTCCAAGTGAGTCAAAGAATATAAGCAATGGAAGAATGCACTTAATATTATGAAAAGGAAGCTTGGGATAGAAATTTAAACATTAGTTGCCCAAAGATGATATAAATTGCTTTAGAGTCTGGAAGCTCATGTTGATAAAAAGTTTCTGAAAAATTCATATGAGAAATGCTGTAAATCTGAAAGGGTGTTTGCTAATTAGATAAACATCTCACACTATCACTGGGAGTTTTAGGTTGCCATCCAATACAATATAGAGAATAAATGTCATTTTTCAGTTTAAAAAGATTTCCTCCAACTCTTTATGCAGTATTAAAACAGATTTAGCCTTGACAAGTTGCACTCACTGCTCAGCTCTTGCTCATTAAAAACATCGTATGATATTTGTGTCTAAAATTTCTTCTTATTCAAATTTGAAACATAGTGTTATTTGCAACTAGTTCAAGGGCCCCAGATTTCACATGGAAAACAAGCAGGCTGCACCATCACAAATAATGAAATCGTTTTATTCCTCTTGTGAGGGAGTATAAAAGTCACTTATGACTTTGTCACTCTCAGATTTTGGACTCTTCCTCAATTCTGAAGAAAATGAAACCCATTAAGCATCTTCATTGTTCTGAAAGTATGTATGTAGTTTTATTGCTATTGACTACTAAACTATTAGGCACCTTGTCAAAAACTCTCTCAAGGGATCTCAGTGACGGAGCTGGTCTTTGAAATGCAAGGAGCTTCTCCTTCAGAAGAAACAGGGAAAATTGAAGAGACATGAACCTCAGATACAAGTCAAGGAACTGTCTTCAGTAATGAGGTGGTGTGGTTTTTATTCTTTTATTATTTTTCACCAAATATATAGCTTTCAGACACATAAAAGGAGATCAAATGGCTTGCTTACCTCCTCCAGCAGAAATAATACCAAAATTCATCAAAGAGCTAACAGAGTTAAATAGTGGCCCCAATCTTCTGAGATCCTCTGATAGTGCAAAATATTGCTAGGCAAGATTAAGTAGGAAACAAGCACCACATTTGGCATCTGTGCTGACGATGAATGCAAGCATAATTACATTTTCAGGAAATTTTAAATTGTGTCCCAACAATAACTTTCATACTGTCATATCATCAATTTGAGATGGACAAAATAATGCACTGATTGCCAGGCATTTAAAAGCAGGAGATTCCTCTTATAATCTCTGACTCTTTGCTTGGAATATTTGCTTTCCCAATTTTCAAGGATCAAGGATCAACTTTATTCACCATATAAGTACATTTACATGTATCAGGAATTTGCCGTGGCATGGTGGTCAGGGTATTTCATGCATCAAAACAACAACTTTCAACAGATAAAGAATAAAGAGTTATATAAAATATAGATATTAAAGTACAGGTATGTAATAAAATGTGCATAAATGCAGAAATAACAGGACGTATTTACATAGTAAACAGCATTATAAAAAGTGGTTTAAAGTGCTACAGTGCAGTGACTGAGGGAATAGATAGAGGAGGGTTGGGTGAACTAATGGTTAATCAGATTAACTGCCTGGGGGAAGAAACTTTTAAAATGGTGTGAAGTTTTTGTTTTAGTAGCCTTATAGTGCTTCCCAGAAGGGAGCTTTTGGAAAAGGCAGTTTGCAGGGTCATAGGGTGAGCATTTATTTTTCCTGATATAAACATATGTCCAATTACATTTCTCGAACCCTGCCACTGCAGAAGTAGGTAGAATCTGCCTAAAATTCTCAAGAATTCTCTACCTACTTCTCCCTACCGGAGGAAGAGGAGATGCATTTGGCTTTCTTTGCACAGAAGCAACTTGATAGCTTGTTAATTCAGCATTATGATACAAATTTACACATTACTAACTTCTCCAGGCTCATTCAATATGCCAATGATTTTCATAGACTCTTATAACATGGTCCTTTCAAGGACTATACTGTTAAACAGGTGGATAAGGCATGCTGCAGGTCTCTTTCAGAAATAACTTAGAGCAGTATGAACTTTTGAAACAATGCTGCTGAGTCAAGAACTATTTACATATTGCTCATTATGGATGAAGATCCCTGCAGAGAGTGATTCCCCTCTTGTTCTTCCTCTCTCTTCCGGCATGTAACCCTGGTCTATGGGCCCTCTTTACTTGTGCTCAGTCACATTCAAGACCAAGCAGTATGGCGACCCAAGCCCGGTGCACAGCCTCGACAAGTCTGTGCGTTCACAGGTACTGCTGGGGTTGGGAGATGGATGAGCTCTCATGACATCTCCCTTTCCAAGATCATCCAGCAATCAAGCTGCAGGAAATCTACAACGTCAGTTCTTCTTCCAATCAACAGACAATCTTTTTAGATTACAAATATGGTACCGTTACAGGATGGACGAGTTCTTCCTGCTGCTAAGTATTGGATTCTTCATGTCTATTTAATATATGACATTCTCTGAAAGATACCTGGATGGCAACATTGCCATTAAATTAGCCTTTTATAAGAATTGACACTGCAGTCTCTCACTCACTGTTACCCCAGTGTGCACAAGCAATACATGAATATTACCCTCACTGATACAATCATGATACAAACCAGGTTAAGAACATATGTACGCTACTTGCAGCAAAACAATAACCTCATCACCAAAACAATGTATGCCATGGAAATCAATTTAATTTTCCCAGGTACAAATAAATAATGAAGACACCTGGTCAACTT
The DNA here is from genome assembly GCF_030144855.1 of Hypanus sabinus. NCBI lineage: Eukaryota > Metazoa > Chordata > Chondrichthyes > Myliobatiformes > Dasyatidae > Hypanus > Hypanus sabinus. The sequence goes on from NC_082708.1 coordinate 117,505,362, forward strand.
AATCTCTTTTGAAGTCAGATACATTAAAGTGACTTTTGTAACCATTATCTTTTCTTTCTTGAAATCTTTAGATTCAGTATGTGGTTATCCTTCATATATGTACTCTTCAAAAAACACACTCAATAATATATATGAATATAATAGTAGATGTATGGTTCAAACAAGAGGCAATTACTGTTAGATTGTTACCTTTATTCCACAGGGAACACAGTAGAGTACTCCAATACCAACAGGCAAAGATTTAATCTGATCACAAAGAAATTATTGATTCCAAAGCTCAGCCATGAACTTATTAATGCACCAATGCTTGTTAATGCACATTTATAGTAAGAACCGGGTAATATAATGAAACAGAATAATCATTTCCAGGCAAGGGTCACTTTAACAACTTGGAACAGTAAATGGAACTGGAATGGGAAAAACATTGAATCACACCAAAGATTTGAGAAGAGTCATTTTAAAAGTTGCTTCTTGTGATACCTCTCAGAACACTGAACATAGTTCAGGAATGATATAATTCTGTATTTAGTCCAAAAAGTAATATTATGCAAGGACCTGAGTACATATAGAAAGCATCTCAAAATTATCTTAATCAAGTGTTAAATGAATTCTGGACAAAAGTGGTAATGACACTGACTAATAGAAAGTGAAAGAGATGATTAATAGCAAAAAGAAATAGAAATGTGCCATTCTGTTCCTTGATTCCTTTCAACCATTGAATGGATACAGCCACTTCCTAAGCCATATCATTTTCTCTGATCAAACCTCACTGTTCTGCTGCACCTTGTATGGCTTCTCAGTGGCTCTTCATGCAACCTTAGATCAGCTGGACAATACAAACATCTCGATCAGGATGCTGTTTGTTGACCATAGCTTGGTGTTTAACACCATCATTCCTACAGTCCAGATTGAGAAGCTGCAAAACCTGGGCCTCTGTACCTCCCTCTGCAATTGGATCCTTGACTTCCCAATCTGTGCAGATGGGTAGTAATTTCTTGTGAATAATATCTCCTCCTTGCTGTCAATCAACACTGGCGCACTTCAGGAATGAGTGCTTAGCCCCACCGCTCTACTCCTTTGTACACTGTGTGTGGCTAGACATAGCTCAAATGCCTTCTATGAATTTGTCAATGATGCAGAATTACAGATGGAGCTGAGAGGGTATACATGAGCAAGATATACCAACTAGTTGAGCGGTGTTGCAGCAACAACCTTGCACTCAACATCAGTCAGACCAAAGAGCAGATTGTGGACTTCAGAAAGGGTCGGATGAGAGAACACAGCCCAATCTTCATAGAGGGATCTGAAGTGGAGGGAGTGAGCAATTTCAAGTTCCTGAGTGTCAAAATCTCTGAGGATCTAACCTGGTCTCAATATATATTGACACAGCTATAAAGAAGGCAAGACTGGCTATAATTCATTAAAAGGAGATCTGAGGAGATCTGGTTTGTCAGCTAAAACACCCAAAAACTTCTACAGATGTACTGTGGAGAGCATTCTGACAGGCTGAATCACTGTCTGGTATGGGGGCAGGGGGGCTGCTGCACAGGATCGAAAGAAGCTACAGAAAGTTGTAAAGTTAGTCAGCTCCAACATTGTACAAGCCTCTGTAGTATTCAAGTCATTTTCGAGGAGTGGTGCCTCACAAAGGTGGTGTCCATTATTAAGGACGCCCTCACCCAAGACATGCCCTCTTTGTTATCACCAGGAACAGGGTACAGAAGCCTGAAGGCACACACTCAGTGTTTCAGGAACAGCTTCTTCTCCTCTGCTATCTGATTCCAAAATGGGCATTGAACCCCTGAACACTACCTCACTTTTTTTTTATTTTTGTTTTTGTATTATTTGTAATTTAACTTTTTAAAATTTTCATATATACTTACTGTAACTGATTTTTTCTATATTATGTAATGCTGCTAAGTTAACAAATTTCATGCCATACGCCAGAGATATTAAATCTGATTCTGATTCTGATAACACAGCCTCACCTGGAAGAGTTGTCTAGAGCCTTGGATGGTGATGAGGGAGAAGGTTTAAGGACAGGTGTTATGTCTCTTGTGGTTACAGGGAAAATGCCTGGGGAGGGAGGGGAATGGGTGGAAGGGGAGGAGTGGACAAAGGAATCACAGTGTCAAGTGGAAAGGGAATATGCACTTGGTGGTGGAATCATGTTGTAGATGGCAGAATTTGCGAAGAAATATATGCTGGATGTATAGGCTGGTGGGGTTCTGCTAGAAGGGGTGGGAGTTTAGTGGTGGATGGGTTAATGGCAGGAGTGTAGGAAATCACAGAGCTGTGCGTGAGTGCTCCATCAATAAAAGTAGTGGAGAGGGGAGCCCTATTTTCTGAAAAAGGAGGATATCCAGGGTGTTGTGGTAGTGGAAGGTGTCACCTTGAGAACAGGTGCAGCAAAGACAAAGGAATAGTGGCAAGTGGCAGGGTGTGGGTGGGGGGGAAGTGTAGTCAAGGTAGCCATGGGATTCAGTGGTTTTATAGCTGATATTGATAAATAAGCTGTCTCCTGCAATGGGGACAGTGAGATCAAGGAAAGAGAGAAGGAGATGGTGGACCAGGTGCATCGAAGAGCTGGATGGAAGTTGGTAGCGAAGGGGATAAAGTTGATGAATTCGACGCAGATGCAGGAAACGGCACAGGAAGAGTTGGGGAATGTTGCTAGTGAATGTGTATGACATTTCAACTTCCCTTCCTGCTCCCACATTGTCTTGCCCATCCTTGGCCTCAACAGAGCCAGGCATACCTTCCTATCAATCACACATTTAACTTGCTGGGTCTTCAGTCCCTTCACCCATTGGTTCTATCTGCCCATCTTCCCTCGTCTTATCAGCCGATGATATTGGTTCCTCTTATCACCTTCACTCATTATCAGATTTCATAGACTGCAGCCCTTTGTTGTCTCCACATCGCATCCCTGCCTCTGTCTCTAACTTTACCCTTCGCTCTGACTCTGACTTCACCCTTCCCTCTAACTACACTCTTCCCTCTGTCTCTAACTCCACTCTCCACAGATGCTCCTTGACCTGCATTCTTCCTCCAGCAGCTTGTTTTGTTTTACAAATGCCAGCATCGAGGTGGACAAACTTGGGACCTTTTCCTTGGAGCAGCAGAGACTGAGGAAAGATCTGCAGTCCCTAGAGTCACTCTTCACTAATGGCTTGTGAGAAAATTGTGAAATATGTGGGTTTAGTTGGCAAAGCATTGAGAAATGTCTGACTACAGATGGGATATTTATGATTTCTGATCCTTCTAGATTCTGTGCAGTTATTCCTCAGTCTTCTTTCTTATTCTAACAGAAATAACTGGAATGCCAAAGCAAAACTTTCTCAAATGCTTGATTTATGAAGTACGCAGAATGTGTGTATATACTCAACAGATCAGGCAGCTTAGGCACAAGAAACAGAGCTATCAATTCAGATCAATGGGCAGAACTGTGCATCAGAAGTGACAGAAAATTATGGAGAAAATGATATTCCATTGCAAAAATAACATTGTGTAAACAGGAGCCAAAAGGTACCTATTAGAAAGTTTTATCTCCATTAAGGCAACAAATCATTATCATGTTTGCTATTAGCAGTGAATGCTAAAGTTTAATCAGTCAATAGGTTAAACAGTGGGAAAAGTAAGGTTAAAGGTCATGTGCCTTCTAACCCCACGGGCTGCTGTGGTTGCTGCGACACAGCTGTCAACAATATTGCTTTGACATCAGCACTCAGTTAGAGACATTAAACACAAAAGCATTAAGAGAGGAAACTGGTCCCGTTACCCTTGCCAGGTCAGTTAAGCAGGCAATAAATTGAAATTCTGGCCCCGTGAAGGTGGAAACTGTAGGATATTGCAGCCAATTATTATCAACTGCTCTGACTTCAGAAACTCTGTTCTTCCGTTTACCATTAAACCAAAATTTGGATTTGTGTGAAAAGGTGAAAATGACTGGAATTATAAATAGTTAAAAGTGTGTATTAAATGTGAAATAAAGAAAAAAGGGAATATCCTTCTGAATTCCTTTCTCTGTAGTTGCATTCTTTATTTTGCATTCTGTTATTGTTTTACCTTGTTCTATCTTAATGCACAGTATATTGATTTGATCTGTATAAAGAGAAGATTTTCACTCTATCTCAGGACATGTGACAACAATGAACCAAATCCAATGCCAAGACCAAAGATTAAAGCAACATTAATAATGGGTCCTTGGGAAGAATATCTTGAAAATATTCTTTATCACCAGCTTTTGAAAATGATGATTCAAATCCTTCTGATGTAATTGTTTAATAGCTGCATTTCCCAGTGAAATGTAAAGCAGTGAAGTTTCAAATGAACCTCTCTAATGCTAACAGCAATCTGTTACACATAATAATTATGCTCGCATTGTCACCCATGGCTTACTCATTGTTTTAGTTTTTGCTTCATATTTGATGCACAAGGCAAATTCTTCAAAGAAGCCAAAGTTCCTTTTCTTGTTGTCAAATCAGTCTCCATTGCTGGTTCTGAATGTTTCCATCTCAAAAATTTTGGACAGGGTTAAAGACTCAACCTGTCAACAAAGAGAAGTCCTGTCTTGCTGATTCCAGTGATGAAATAAGATCCCAGGTCATTTCATGTAATCGGAGCCTCAAAATGTTTTTCTTACATATGTGATACAGCAGTGGAATGGAGACAAGTGTAATTTAAATAACATAAATTGAATTGAATCTTTCATGGCCAATGAGGTTGAGCGCCAGGGGATTTAAGCCGGCAGATTGTGCAACAAGGCAGTGGTGTGACTGTGGCTTTTGTGCAGAAAAAAAAATTCTGGTAAATAATTGGAAGGACAGATATTTGGACCTTAAATAATAGACATTTCTTTCTAGCATCAAAATTAAATGCTCTATCTAAACCTTATTTTTGTTTATTAATTTTCCTAGAGTAAAAAAATGTTTGCTAATGTGTATTTGATCACCATGGTCCTGATATTCCATGGGGACTCTCCAAATCACTTTCTGTAACTGGAAAATCAAGGGTGCCTCTGGAGAAATGTCCCAATGCTTTGTTTATTTTAGAATGCCAGACTGATTCAGTGAAGGTACAATGTCAAACCAGGCTATGAATAGCAGAACAAACAAAAAAAGACAGCTATCTGGGCTCTGTTTGATTGTCGGAATAAAATGTTTATGTGACCCTTTTCTGATAGAGATCATGAATCATTCCTTATTCACAAGTGTGTCTTTGCCTTGAGCTTGTCCTATTTTGTATAATTGATATCTTCAGAAGCACCAAATTTGGAAAACTGACTTAAATTTAAAGGGATATTTTCTTCATATAAAATTTATTTCTCTAACTTTTACTGGCAGATGAGAAATAGGGCTGGAAGATCAGTGCACAGATTTCATGATGATACACAAACAATGCAATGATTTCCTTTGATAGATACAAGCACCTACATTGCTTTGGAATAATGAACAAACGACAAGTTGGCTAATTTCTACTTAATGCAGTGTTCCTTTTATGAGGTTGTTGCATGTCAATAAACATTTCGCATGGTTTCAATCTCCTCAACAACTTTCATTTCCCTGGGCCTGACCACCTCATTTTCACCTTGCATGTCCAGTCCCTATACACTTTTATCCCCCATCAAGAAGCCTTAAATCTTTCCACTTCTTTCTACGCAACAGACCTACAAAGTAGAAAATACAAACTAAATTTATTATCAAAGTATACCATATACTACCATCTCTGAGGACATACTATCTACTGATTTATTTTATAAACCTATTGACTCTCACGACTATTTTGACTATTCCTCTTCCCACCTTGTCCCTCATAAAAATGTCATTCCCTTTTCTAAGTTGACCCATCCCCACTGCATCTGTTCTCAGAATGAGGCTTTCCTTTCCAAAATATATGAGATGCCCTCCCTTTTCAAGGAATGAGGTTTCCCTTCCTCTACTATTGATGCTGTGCTCACCTGCATCTCCTTCATCACCCAGATGTCCTATTTCACCCCATCTTCCCACCGCCTTAACAGGAATAGACTTCCTCTTGTCCTTACCTAACTCCCCATGAGCCTCTGCATCCACCACATCATTCTCTGAAATTCCTGCCACCTTCAACAGGATCCTATCACCAAATATATCTTTACCCCCCCCAGGTCACACCCAGATTCAGCAGACTCAGCTGCTTCTGTCTGGCAAATGGTGCTGCAGCATTAAAGCCAACAGGCTGCGGGACAACTTCCTTCTACAAGCCATGAGACTTATTAATTCACATGTCTGTACATTGCAATGGAGTCATAACGCAAAGATGTTTACTCCCTCGCATTGTGGATTGGATGTAAGATTTAAATAAATCCTAATTCTAATTCTCCCCACTAGTCTTGGCTTTCCACAGGGATCACTCTTTCTCTGAAAATAAACGTTCGTGATAAGACCCTGGAAATGTAGACACCTCATAGATCCTGGGAATCACCTCCTTGATAAGGCAAATACTGATGATAAAATTCGCCACCATCTTCAATGTACTCGGTTGATTGAAGAAAGCTCAAGAGCATTTTTATGATGTTGGTTTTGGAATGTGTCTAATGAGAACTGGAACAATTAATTTTGGATATGATGGTGATTAGTGTTGTACACAGACACTAGACTGAATACTGTCCCCTTATTTGAATGGAGGAGTCTTGGGCTGGCCCGCAGATAATTAGGGAAACATGAGTTGAGCTACATTAAGTTTTAGCTTTGTTGACTTTCAGGACAGCAGAAAGGCATGTAATGATTATTTTGATACCTCCTCATACCTCAATTATTTAGGAAGTTATAGGATACATCCTCTGTATTATTTATGGTGGAATACTTTGAAAGGAGCCAAAATATGAAGAGGTGCTAAGAAAGCTTTTTGCAGGATCCCAAGAACAACGTGAGTGAATCGTTGCAAAGATTTCAAAATTTAAGCCTTGCATTCTATGAATAACGACAAGGTTGAAGATTAGCTGTTTTTGGTGACAGAAATATCTGAAATACCCAAATTACTGCAAATTAGTTCATAGAGTTCACCTGCATATTTGGACTGAGTAGCTGGGGGCTGTTTTACCTTCTCTGACAGCCCTCTGATGAAGAATGCATGGTTGACTTTGTGCCCTACTGGGTGGATATTGAGAAGGCTAAAGATGGTAGGAGTGGTTAAATGTGAGGATTTTGGAGTGCAAAGAGAACTCGTGCTTGTCCTTGATTCATGAAATGATGTTTTGATAGATATTAAAAATGAATTACAATTTGCAGAGAGCTACGCAGGCTCGACTTATTTTAATGAGTGGTTCTTCACTGGTACGAAGTCCCTGATTACACAAGAAATCTAATTTAGTCAACCACATGCAAGTCCTAGAAGAGAATTAACAGGCTTAGCACTTGTGTCTGTTATTTTACTCCCAATCAATGCCAGCCAGGATTGTCACATTGTATTAGCTCCAGGTTACACTGTACCAGATGTCTTATTAGTCTAATATTGGGAATTCAATTATTTACAGACTTCATCTGTAACAAAGATTAAATGCATCTGATCAAATAGTTCATATCTCTGATTGAAGGACTAAAATGAAATGAGATTTCTCTAAGTCATACCAAATGGTGTCAGGAAGTTCTTATATATTCTGTTAGAAAATTAGTTAAAATCCTTTGACATGTAATTAGATTGTTCCATATAACTGCATTTGTTTACAACTCTTCAACAATTTTGTTCCAGCAAATCCTTTTTTTTGTCAAAACTTTGTGCAATTGTGCTAAAATCTGCTGAGCCGTTAAATACTTAAGTGATTCTAAGTCTTTGAGAGCCTTTCAGTAATGGCCTAAGTATCTGTGGTGATCAGTGTGTAATTGAAGCAAATTCAATCACACCATTGATTTAAAGGAAGAAATGGAGCCATAATAATTAGTTGTTCACATTTTTACTGAGTGCTTCTACTGAGTAGTACAAAGTCCCATCAATTAATGGTGTCCGTAATGAGATATCTTTCAGGCTATTGGTTCCTAGAATTTCTACATGGTCGAATGACATTGGACATGCTGGATCACAGTGTTCTAGATAGTATCCCCAATCCTCCATTAATTTTGTTCCTAATTCATTCTCCCCACACTACACCTTACAGTGACAAATTAACTTACTAAGCAACGTTCACAAAGGGATTGTGCAAACTCTACACAGACAGCGCTGGAGGTTAGAACTGAATCGGAACCACTAAAGCTCTGCAGCCAGCTGATGAACGTTGCAGACCACATCGATGGCTACAGCTGTAACTGTACATTCACATGGCATTCAGACCCTGGTGAAAAATAAAAACTATATTAATGCCACACCAGAAGTTCTGCAGATGCTCGAAGTCCATAGCAACACATACAAAATGCTAGAGGAACTCAGCAGGTCAGAGAGCATCTGTGGAAAAGAATAAACAGTCAATGTTTCAGGCCAAGACCCTTCTTCAGGACTGAGAAGGAAGGGGGAAGCCACCTGAATAAAAAGGTGAGGGGAGGAGAGAGAGGATAGCTGAAAGGTGATAGGTGAAGCCAGGCGGGTGGGCAAGGTCAAGGGCTGAAGAAGAAAGATTCTGACAGGAGAGGAGAGTGGACCATAGGAGAAAGGGAAGGAGGAGGGGACCCAGGGGGAGGTAATAGCCAGTGCAAAGATGTAATATGTCAGAGTGGGGAATGGGGGGGGGGGGTGTTTATTTACCAGAAGGCAAAACTGATATTCATGCCATCAGGTTGGAGGGCACCCTTTCAGAATATAAGGTGTTGCTCCTCCACCCTGAGGGCAACCTCATCTTGGCACAAGAGGAGGCCATGGACTGACACGTCAGAACAGGAATGCGAATCCGAATTAAAATGCTTGCCCATCAGGAAGACCCGCTTGTGGTGGATGGTGTGGAAGTGGTGCCCCAATTTATGATGGGTCTCACTGATGTAGAGGAGATAATTAATGTAAATTTAGTTTATATTATATAAACATAGGGTATAGAATGGTAGAAGAAAGAAACAGACACTTCAGCTCATAATGTAGTGCCAAACTATTTAAACAAGTGTAATGCTCTGGTTCACATCTTTACTGTTATACTGTAGGTATTTCACTTAGCAGCTCCTGTAAGAGCTGCTGATCTGCTCTCGGCCTGTTTGGGTTATTGTTGAAGATAAGGGATGTTATGGAATGTGTGCCATCTAATTAGCAGGAGGTTTTCTTGGTGAGGGTCAATAAGATTGGGCTTGAGGTTTTTTGTTCGAGTGGAAATGAGGGGAGAAGATACTGGGGAGAACCGGTCATAGCATACGATCAGTGGGGACCAAGGGCCCAGCACGTGAGTGACAGAGAAGTTCAAGATGAGCTCCAACTTGTGCACATTTGACAGTTTAATTACAATGGGCCCTTTTCTTTTTGTTATTTTTTACTAACCCTTAGTTAAGATTCCTAAGTATAATTCTTTTAATCGTACACAGTGTACTATCTGTTATTTGGTGGCATTAATTTGTAACAGGGTAGCAAATGACCCAGCACCCACACAGACCGGGGTTTGGGGTGGGATTGAGCGTGCCTCAATCTCACGAGTTTGGTGGGGCCGGAGGTTGTCTTCCCTAGAGCTATGCAGCCGAGGAAACTGGGGTGTTTCACAAGTAATAAATAATTGGATATTTAACTGAACTAATGCCTTATGCCTACACAACGTTCATATCCTTCCACTCCTGCACATTCATGTTCCCATCTCAGAGCTTCTTAAAGGCCTCTATCGTATTTGCCTCCACTAGCACCACAGGCTATGCATTCCAGGTACCCCTACAGTCTGTGTAAAGGTTGTCCTGCACATCTCCTTTGAACATACCATTCTCACCTTCGATGTAAGCCCTCTAGTATTAGTCATTTTGACACAGGGAAAAAGGTACTGACTGTTCTCTCTATCTCTGCTTCTCATATTCTTATGAACTTATCTCTTAAATCAAAGTTAATTGCTTAAGTGGAGCTTATCAAAATACTCAAACTTTTACTTGCATATTTCAAAAGCTGCAAATGGCTGTGTTTTGACATGCCTTGACCTGTTCTGGTTGGATACCGAGGAGTCTGGATGAGCATTTCTTTTATCTGAAACGCGGTGCCTTCAATACATAGCAGACATTACACGTGTCACAGTTTGCAGGTCTCATTGAATACATCAATTTAATTTATGAACACAAAGTATATTGACATAAGCACAAGAGAGTCTGTAGATGCAGGAAATCCAGAGTAACTCACAAAACTGGGAAGTTCAAAGTAATTTTTTAATCAAAGTACGTATCATTCACTATATACAACCCTGAGATTATAAATGAACCCTTCTTGGGCTTCCAGCTAGTTAGCCATCATCCAATCAGGTTTCTGCTGTCCCACCTCATTAACAATTAAAATTTAGCTCTTACTTAGAGAAAGACCTTCATCTTTGGTAAAATACTTTTCCACTAGTTTTATTTCAATGGTTTCCTTCAACAGGTGGTCCCAAAAGCCACTGGCACAGCACTATCAAAGCCAATCCTATGGGCATTGCAAATCATATGACTATTATGCACAATGTTCCTACAGAATGGCTACAAGGTGAAGAAAATCAATTGGGCTCTTAAAACGGCTGATGAAAAAACAAAGAAATGTTACAATGAGGAGGAACCTGTCACTACCGCCTGTCTTCACTATATTTTCATGATTTCTGGAAGGATTGCCGGTATCCTGAACAGAAACCAGATTAATACCACCCACAAACCGATAAGGAAGCTCAAGTCACAGTTTATGCTGGTCAAAGATGATCTGGGAGTCAGGAAGGCTGTCATTTACAGGTTTCCCTGTGAATATGGAACAGCGTCTGTCAGTCAGTTGGGACACACAGTGGAAACCTGCATCAAGAAGCACAGGAGCTGTATCCACTTGGGTTACCCTGAGAAATCGGCGGAAACAGAACATGACATTCACAGTGGGCATAGGAATGACTCTGATGACACAAAATTATTGTACCACACCATTGGTTTTTGGGACCATCTGGTAAAGGAAGCAATTGAAATAAAACTAGAGGAAAAGAATTTTAACAAAGATGAAGGGTCTGGCTCTAAGTAAGAACTGGAATTTGATGGTAAACTAGGTGGGACAGCGGAAACATGATTGCATGAGGATTAATCAGTCAGGAGGGATGGACGACGGGGGTATAAATACTAGTGGTCTAGACATGCCCAGGCATCATCCCTGATAAAGGTGACAGAGTTTGTCATCAAAACGATACTTAAAATCGATACCTGTACCCAGCTAGAAGCCCGGAAAGTGTTTATCCATCGTATACAATGGGGAAAACACTAAATCCTTTTTTAACCCTGAGATTCCTTTTCTTGTGGGCATAATCAATAATTCAAAAAAAATAATAGAATCAATCAAAGACAGTACCAACAGGGTGGACAACCAGTTTGCAAAGACAACAAATTGTGCAAACACAAAAAGAAAGAAAAGAAAGAAATAATAATTATAATAATAAATAAACGATAAATAGTGAGTGATGGGGCTAGTGCAGTTGGGTGAAGTTATCCCCTCTAGTTCAGGAAGTTGATGGTTGACGGCTAATAACTGTTTCTGAACTTGATGATGTAAGTCCTGAGGCTCCAGTACCTTCTTCCCGATGACAGCAGGGAGGAGAGCATGACCTGGGTGGTGGGGGCCCCTGATGATGGTTGCTGCTTTCCTATGGAAATGCTTCATGTAGATGTGCTCAGTGGTGGGGAGAGCTTTACCGATGATGGACTGAGCCATATCTAAGACTTTTTGCAGGATTTTCTGTTCAAGGGCCTTGGTGTTTCCATACCAGGCTGTGATGCCACCAGTCAATACACTCCCCACCACACATCCATAGAAGTTTGTCATAGCTTTAGAGGTCATGCCAAATCTTTGCAAACTCCTAAGGAAGTAGAGGCACTGCTGTGCTTTCTTCATAATTGAACATGTGCTGGGCCCAGCACAGGACAGTGAGAAATTCAAAGTTGCTGACTCTTTCCACCTCTGATATTCTGATGAGGACTGGCTCATGGACCTCTGGTTTCTGCCTCTTGAAGTCAATAATCAGCTCCTTGGCCTTTCTGACATAGTAAGAGATTGTTGTTAAGATCCCAGTCAGCCAGATTTACAGTCTTCCTCCTACGTATATTCTGGTTTATTACCACCTTTGATTTCACCTATAACAGTGGTGTCATCAGCAAAATTAGATATGGCATTGGAGCTGTGCTTAGCCACACAGTCATAGTGTCTTGAAGCTTATTGATTCATTTTGAGGGGATGATGGTATTGAATGCCAACCTGTAGTTGATAAAGAGCATCCTGTTACGTGCATCCAGATTTTCAGGGTTGAGTGAAAAGCCTATAAAATGGCATTTCCTGTTGTGCTGGTAGACAAATTAGGGCAGATCCAAGTCACATCTCAGGTAAGAGTTGATATGTTTCATCACCAACCCCTCAAATAACTTCATCACTGTAGATGTAATTGCTACTGAATGATAATCATTGAAGCAGGTTACCATGTTCTTCTTAGGTTGTGCTGTAATTGAAGCCTACTTGAAGCTGGTAGATACCTCAGACTGCCAAAGCAAGGGGTTAATGGTCTCAGTGAACACTCCTGCCAGTTGATCAGCACAGGCCTTCAGTACTTGACCAGGTACCCCGTCTGGGCTGGATGCTTTCCATGGGTTCACACTCACGTTGGCCGCTGAGAGTGAAATCACAGGATCATTGGGGGCTGTGGGAGTTCGTGATGGTTACTCCATGTTTTGAGAGTCAAAGCAAGCATAGAATGTATCGAGCTCATCTGGAGTGTGTTACTCTGACACTCAAAGCAGCGATAGAGACAGAGAGATCAACACAGGGAAGAGATGGAGTCAGAGATGGACTAAGTGAATTTAAAGGTAGGGTTAATTAAATTGATGAGCTCAGCTTGGATGCATGAAGCAGCACCAATGCAGTTGTCAATGAAGCACACAAAGAGTTGAGGAGCATTATATTTTCATGCTGTCAGATTAGAGGAGCAACACCACATGTTCCGTTTGGGTAGCCTCCAACATGATAGCATGAATTTTGATTTCTCAAACTCTCAATAATTGGCTGACTGGCAGGAGGCAAGAAGTGTGAATAAAGGGAGCCTTTTCTGAGTGGCTGCCGGTGACTAGAATTGTTCTGCGGAGTTGGGACCATTTCTTTTCACGTTATATGTCAATGATTTGGATGATAGAATTGATGGCTTTGTGGTCAAGTTTGTGGTTATTACAAAGATATCTGGAGGGGCAGATAGTGTTGAGGAAACAGGGAGTCTTCAGAGGGACTTAGACAGATTAAGAGAAAGAACAAAGAAGTGACAGATGGAATATACCGTAGGGAAGTGTATGGTCATACACATTGGTAAGAGGGATAAAGGAATATACTATTTTCTAAATGGGGTACAAATTGAGAAATGAGAAGTGCAAAGGGACCTGGAAGTCCTCGTGAAGATTCCCTAATGGATTGAGTTGGTGGTAAGGAAGACAAATGCAATGTTAGTTTTAATTTCATGAGGACTAGAACATAGAAGCAAGCATGTAATTCTGAGGCTTCCCAAACATTAGTCAGACATCATTTGGAGTATTGTTGGGTTCCTTACCTGAGAAAGGATGCGCTGACTTTAGAGAGGGTACAGAAGAAGTTCACGATCCTGGGAATGAAAGTGTTAACATTTGAGAAGCATTTGATGGCTTTCGGTCTGCACCTGCTGGAATCTAGAAGCATGGGGAGGGGGAATCTCATTGAAACCTATCAAATCTTGGAAGACCCAGATAGAATGGATGTATAGAAGATGTTTTCTATAGTAGGGGAGTCTAGGACCCGAGGGCACAGCCTCAGAAAGGAAGGATGTCCCTTTAGAACAGAGAAGAGGAGGAATTTCTTTAGGCAGACTGTAGTGAGTCTGTGGAATGCATTGTCACAGACAGCTATGGAGACCAAATCATTGGGGACTATTTAGAGTAGAGGTTAATAGCTTCTTGATTAGTGAGGGTGTCAAAGGTTACATGGAGAGGAGAGGAGAATGGGGTTGAGAGGGATAATATATCAGTCATGATGGAATGACAGAGCAGACTTAATGGGCCAAATGGCCTAAAGTTGCTTCTATGTCTTAGAAACAGCTCCGCCTTGAATACTATTATTCCAAGCAAACAAAGCATCAAACTCTGTGACCTGGAAATGAATACATCCTCCTAGAGCTGGATTCTTGACTTCCTGACCAATAGACGGTAATCAGTTAGGTTGCACCTTAGGTCTTATTGTCCCCCCACGCCCTTTTCCTTTTCCATTCTCCATTCTAAATCCCCTCTTAGCCTTTTTGTTCTCCTCACCTACATATTGCCCCCTATTGGTACCCCTCCTCGTTCCCTTTCTCCCATGGTCCACACTCCTCTCTTATCAGATTCCTTCTTCTTCAGCCCTTTACCTTTTCCGCCTGTCACCTCCTAGCTTCTCACATCATTCCCTTTCATTCCTCCTCTCCCACTCAGCTACCTTCCCCCTCATTTGGCTTCACCTATCATCTTCCAGCTTGTTCCCTTTCCCCTCCCTGTACCTTTTTATTCTGGCTTCTTCACCCTTCTTTTCTAATCCTGATGAAAGGTGTTAGCCTGAAATGTCAACTGTCTATTCATTTTCAAAAAATGTTGCCTGTCCTGCTGAGTTGCTCCAGTATTTTGTGCTTGTTGCTTTGGATTTCTAGCATTTGCAAAATCTCTTGTGTTTGTGTAGCCATGTGCACCTGCATGGGCTGCACCTATACCTGACTTTCTGTTGGCTACATGGAACAGTCCATGTTCCTGGTCTTCCCTGGTAATGCTCCCCAACTCTTTCTGTGCTGCATTGATGACTGCATTAGTGCTACCTCATGCATCCATGCTGAGCTCACTAACCTCATCAACTTTGCCTCCATACCTGCCCCGAATTCACTTGGTCCATTTCTGATCTCTCTGTTTCCATCTCTGGAGACAAACTGTCTACCAATATCTTTTATAAACCTACTAATTCTCATGGCTATCTTGATTATACCTTTTCCCACCCTGTTTCCTGTAAAAATTCCATTGCCTTTTCTCAGATCCTTCATCTCTGCCTCATCTGTTTCCAGATGAGGCTTTCCTATGCAGGACATCTCCTTCTTCAAAGAACGGGGTTTCCTTTCCTCCACCATTGATACTGCCCTCACCCTTTTCCGGGACATCCACGCTCACCCCTCCTTAACAAAAAAGAGAGTTCCTCTTGTCCTCACCTACCACTCCCATGAGCCTCCACATCCAACACATCATTCTCCACAACTTCCACCATCTTCAAGGCCAGGAAATTGAAAGTTATTGAGAAGATCCAGAGCACATGCTCTGTTGTGGATGTAGAGTGCCTATAAAAATGTATTCTAAGTAATTAATATAGATCACTTTGTAGAGATCTGTTTTCACTTTCACATGAAAAAGTCTTTTTCTGATGATCAGAGTAAAAAAAAAGCCAAGTTAAATCCACTGTGATTCAATGTTGTAAAACAATAAAACAAGAAAACTTCGGGGGGGGGGGGGGTGAATACTTTTTTATAGGCACTGTAGATGGGAAGGGATTGCACCAAGGAGGATAAACTGGAATTGAGATATGTGGGCCAGGAGCAGACAGAGGCAACACTTCATCTGCAAATTTGATGGGGTCATCTACTGTATCTTGAGCTCCCAATGCAGCCTCCTCTGCATTGCTGGGACGCGTTGTAAATTGGGGGACAGCTTTGTTGAGCACTGCGCTCTATCTGGAAAGAGCAGGGTTTCATTCCTATCCTTACTCCCGTTCTAACATGTTGGTCCATGGTCGCCTCTTCTGCCACAATGAGGTCCTTCTCAGGTTGCAGGCGCAGTATTTAATATTCCGTGTAGGTAGACCCCAACCTGATGGCATGAACATCAATTTCTCCAACTTCCAGTAACTCTTCCCCCTCATCTTTCCCTCTTCTTCAACTCCCCATTCCAGCTTTTAATCTCTTCTCCTGAGCTGCCGATCACTGGTGTCCCTCCTCCTTCCCTTAATCCCATGTTCTACACTCTTCTTCTATCAGATTACTTCCTCTCCAGCCCTTTACCTTTTCTACTTGTTGCCTCCCAGCTTCTTACTTCATCCCTTCTCCCCCACCTACCTGGTTTTACCTATCACCTGCCAGCTTGTCCTCCCTCCCCTTCCCCCACCTTCCTATTCTGGCATCTTTCCCCTTCCTTTCCAGTCCTGACAAAGGGCCTTGGCTCAAAATGTCAACTATTCATTTCCAAAGATGATGCTCACCTGCTGAGTCCTTACAGTATTTTGTGTGCATTGCTTTGGATTTCCAGCTTTTGCAGGATCTCTTGTGTTTTTAAGTGCTTTATGTTACTTGCTTTGGTGACAGTAGTTACATGACAGAAGGTACAAATATTGTTATCACAGGGGAAATAGATCAGGAAACTGAATGAGAACAAAGTTAAAGGAAAATGTACTAATGTAATAACCAATTAGAGGCAGACTTCCAGGTTTGGTTCAGTCAACTACCTGGGTACAAATTATGCACAAAATCTCCCTTGTGAAATAGATTTGTTCCCTCTGATGCGTATTGCATAATTGCAGTAATTTTGCTGAAACTGTGAAGCCAGTAGTAGCTCTAACTGTTTGTTTTCACTATTTCCTTCCCTAAATATTTATTCTAAAAATCCATTGGTATATTTAAGGATAGCTACTTGGAGCTGTTTTAGTTACAGAACTAAAATTAGATTTATTGCAAAAAAATCATTTTAATTTGCTCAATATGCCATCTGTAATTTTTCAATGACTGAAAATAACTTTGACAAAACTATAGAGGCTTACAGTTATGATTGTTCTACAAGGTCAAACAAGCATCTTTTAAATTTATGCAGTGTCAAAGTTAGTAATTCCGCTTTATAATAAATTTGAAATCTTATCAATGGATAAGTGTGTGTAATGTGAACAGTATGCCCTTCTGGTGAATCACCATCTTTCCTTGAAAATAGACAACAAAATGCACATGGTATTTCCATATCACTCATGTACAATTACAGTATGATTTCCTTGCTCGTCTGCTCTAACTTCTTGCTTCAACAATATAAATACAATATGCATTTCTAGTTACCCTACCTATATATCATCTTTCTGTGGCTTAGGAGCAAAGTTACCCTTTAAGCTGTGTCATTCATTAGACTCTTCAAATGCAAGTGTCTCCGAACTGGTGCTCTATTCCAAGATGCCAAATGTCATTGCAGTCTGTACCAGGTTGCACAAGAAGGGTGCCACAATAGTGTAGTGGTCAGTGCAAAGTTATTACAGCTCGGGGTGTTCTGGAGTTCAGAGTTCAAAGCTGAGATCTGTATGTCCTCTCTTTGGAATCCATGGGCTTTCCCTGTGTGCTCTGGCTTCCCCCCACAGTCTAAAGACCTACCGAGTAGGTTAATTGGTCATTGTAAATTGTCCTGAGTTTAGGGTTAGGGGTAATCGGGTTTGTCGAGTGTCAAGAGGCTCAAAGGGTTTTATCACCAAATAAATAAATAAATAAATAAATAAATAAATAAAAATCAGGTAAGTTTTCCATGGGCTAGTTCTATAGGCTTAAGCAGATCACTAGATTGTAAAAGATAATGTATCCATTGTCATCATGGCAAATCAGTTGTACTCACTGCACCAGCCTGTAACCACATGAAACAAAAAGATTCTCACCGGTGTCTGGGAATCCCTGACTGATGTCCACTCAACATGAAGAAGGAGCACCCAGGTAGTACTGGAAACATTCAGCCCAACCCTATTATAAATGGAGGAAAGAGCTTACTACTTAGATACTGCCCACCCCATCCAACTAAGCATCCTCTGCAACACCTGATGGTCCTCCATTGCCTCAGCACAACCTCAAAATCCAGAGAAAATCGAGTCATCACCAATCCCGAGAAGAAGAAAAATTAAAAATTGTTTCTTGTTCCTCTTACCAAAGCTAATAATTACCAGATTAAACACCATTTTCCACCTTCTGACCTATTCACTTAATCATCTACACCCTTTGCCGATTATTTATATTCTCCTTTCAGCATACTTCCCCAACTAGCTGAGTATCACTAACAAATTCATCTGCACCCTCTGTCTATTCCTCTGAGTCAAGAATATAGCTTGTGAGTTTATGATCTTTATGGTATCCCACTAACAGGCAGGCAACCTAAAGCGACCGCTTCATTTATATTTTTGTATATAAACAAATCTTTTATATCTGTGAATCAGAGAATCACATGACAGAGAGAGGGATCATTCTGCTCAACTCATCCATGGTGACTAAGGTGTCCATCTAATTTAATCCCACTTGTTTGCATTAGCCCATATCTGTCTAAACCTTTCCTAACTATATACCTATCCAAATGTGTTTTTTTACATTGTAATTTAACTATAATGGGCTTGCATTCCTCTGTGCATTGTAAATGTAACCGTCTCTGCATTCTCATCTTGCAGCTCTTTGCATATAACCACCACCTGCTGTGTGAAAATGTACAGTATTTCTAATCTTTCATTTTCTCCCTGTTCACCTGAAACCTGCGCCCTCTAGTTCTATAAAGACCACTGACCTGGGTAAAAAGATTCTGATTATCTTTGGGCATTTAAATGGCTTGGGTGTGGTGGGCTTGAAGGAAAAATAGTGTCTGTTGTGGAGTGGTGATAAAGACAAGAGTAAGTAAAGACTATTTAAATAATGAGGAAAAGATGTCATTAGTAGAACTGACTGACAACCTCATAAATACCCTCTAAATATTTGTTGTAGTGAGGAAAGAAGTAAGTTAAAGTTCTGTATCTATGACTTGCTCATTTACGGCTGATAACACCAATGTCCATTAGGAGGAGGACTGTCCCCTCTAGCTTTGCTTTTCCTTCCTGGTGGAGGAAACGAATATTGGGTCTTTTCCACTTCAAGGTAAAGAGGGAAGTTCACATCAAGGTTTTGTACTTACATCATTGTTATACTTCAGTTACCACAATGAGCTGAATGAGACAAGAAGTTCGAAGAAGGAGAGCAGTACATTAGTCAACTGGGTGTATGGTGCCATAATGGGAGATCTGTCTGCAAATGTGTGTGTGAGCTCAGCTGTGAAATGTCAGAGTGCTGCCTCTATGGATTACGTCCATTTCCAGACTCCATTTGTGATTTACATTTCTAAGGGTCAGTGGACTCGTGTTGTCAGAGCGAGAGTGAAACCATTGAATTTCTTCCAGTGCTGTTCCCAGGAGATGGTGCACCCATTTCCGGTAAACCTAGCTGCCACTCTTCGTTATTTCTGTTCTGAGTACTCACAGGAAACAGGACTTACTATCTTTTGACCTTGTCCACAGGGAAATGTGAAGGTATGTGTCACTGAAATTGGGAATGTGTGCTTTGAGGGGCATCTTTCTCCACCTTTACTTCCATTTCCTTCCTTGCAACCGTTTGATGTAGGTGTACCAGACACGTCCAGCAATTTTGTGGATGAGTGGGCAGGTCCCATTTGAAAGCTATCAGTCTAAGTGTGGTCTGTAGATGTGCAGCTTTGAAGCATTAATCATGTTTAACCATGTCCTGCTTAGGAGCAGTTAAATGTCTAGGCCTGCATGTCCAAACCCATTTATTCAGGTAGTTGTCAAGCATTTTCTCTTATTCTTCTGTCAGGAAATGTATCTTCTGAACTTCAGAGACCATACCAATATTAAAATGATGCCATGTTCTAAACATAGGATGAATTCATTAATTAAAATTATATCTATTAGAAAGTTCATACATAGTCGACTTTTCAAGCTGAGAGTGTTGATTTTTCTTTCCCCTCCATAGATACTGCCTGGCTTGCTGAGTTCTTCCAGCATTTTGTGTGTTACTCAAGATTTCCAGCATCTGCAGAATCTCGTGTTTATATTAGTAGATTTTTGTCTTGTCTTTTCTTTCAGAGGTGCAGTCAAACCAGCAAGGTCAGCAATTCACACCAATCTCTGAGGACGTGATTGTGATCTATTATCTTGAATTATTGCCTTGTGGTGGGAGGATTGCCACGGCTTTGTTAAGATGCTGACAATGGCAGCATTGTGGACTGAATCCCATAACCAGTGGATCACAAGGCTATGGAATGCAGGTGATGGGCGCATGGTGATGGGCAATTAAACAGAAGAAACTTCCATAATTGCCATCCTTAATAATGGATGACTGTGGAAGGTAAAGCTGAAGCATTTGAAACCACATTCTACTAGACAAAATGACAGAGGAAGTTCAGCCTGCAGTACCCACCTGTACAAAAGCCAGCCTTCAACCACCTCAACCTACTGCATATGAACTCAAGAAATAAATGAATTCGCTGCCTATTACAAAGGTTTGTAGAGCAATATGAAAGCTTTTTAAACTTTTCCCCATAAGTCAGCTCCTTCACTACAGGTATCAAATTCATTAATTTTTGCTGAACTGCCTCCAGAGCAAAAATGCCCCTTATGTTCTTTCCTCATCTACATTACAATTTGCGACCAAGTCGAATTCTGCCATCTCCAACAATTAAGATGATCCAAGTCAAGGACCATCACTCAATAGTATATTCTGCACCTTGTTGTTTTTTCCTAGTAGTATTCTACAAAGAGGAGCACTGATTCATTTGCTAAATGCAGTGGTAGTGGGAGATTTACTTGCCCTTGGGTCTATGACACTTCATGGGATCAGATTCAAAATAGTGAAATCTCAGGAGCTCAGCTCTCTCGAATGTGTGCCACTGTTGTGACACTAGACTTGAGTGCTGTATCAGCATGTCACTTTTAACTTTACTAAAGCAAATTCAAACCTAGATATCAGAATAATCAGGTTTAAAAAACATAATTATGCCATTCAGCCCATTATCTGCTCCCCATTTCACTACAGCTGATTTATTATCCCTCTCAACCCAATTTTCCTGTCTTCTCCCTGTAACCTTTGCCACCCTGAATAATCAAGATCCTATCCACTTTAAGTATACTTAATGACTTTGCCTCTACAGTCACCTGTGGCAATGAATTCCAGAGATTCACTACCCCCTGGCTAAAGATATTCTTTCTCGTCTGTTTTAAATGGATATCCCTCTAATCTGAGGCTGTGGCCTCTGATCCTAGACTGACCTACTACAGGAAACATCCTCCCTACATCCACTATCTTTCAATATTCGATGGGTTTCAGTAAGATCCTTCCTTATTCTTCTAAGCTTCACTAAGTACAGGCCCAGGACCATCAAACACTCCTTGTACGTTAACCCTTTGATTCACAGAATGATTCTCCTGAATCTCCTCTGGACATTGACCAATGCCAGCATATCCCTGCTTAAGTAAGGGGCCCAGAACTTCTCACAATTCTCAAAGTATGATCTGATCAATGCCTTATGAAGTACCAGCATTACATCCTTCCTTTTCTAATCTAGTCCTCTTGAAAAGAATGTTAATATGCATTACCTTCCTTACCACTGAATCAGCGTGCAAGTTAACCTTTAAGGAATCCTATACAAGGACTCCCAAGTCCCATTGCACCTCTGATTTTGGAGGTTTCTTCCTGCTTGGAAAAATGTTTTTGTTCCTTCTACCAAAGTGCACCACCTCACACTTCCTGACATTGAATTCCATCTGCACCTCTCTGCCCGTTCTCCCAGTCTGTGTAAGCCCTTCTGCAGACTCTTTGCTTCCTCCACACCACCTGCTCTCCAACTATCTTCACATTATTCAGAAAGCTGGTCACCAAGCCATCAATTCCATCATTCATATCATTCACATACAACATGAAAAGCAGTCCCAACCCTGACCTATGGAGCACAACTAGTCCCTAGAATCCAACCAGTAGACTCCCCATTTCTTCACACTCTTTACCTCCTGCCCTTCAGCCAATCTATGCTAGTACCTTTCCTGTAATACCATGGGCTTTTATCTTCTTAAGCAGACTCATGTGCAGCCACTTGCCAAAGGCCTTCTGAAAATCCTAGCAAACAACATCCACTGACTCTCTTTTGTCTATATTGCCTGTTATTTCCTCCAAGAATTTCAACTGGTTTATCAGGCAAGATTTCTCCTTAAGGAATCCTTGCTGATGTTGGCTTATCTTATCATATGCCTGCAAGTACCACAAAATCTCATTCTTAATAATGGACTGCAACATCTTTCCATCACAGAAGTCAGGCTAACCTGCCTATGATTTCCTTTCTTCTATCACCCTCCCTTCATAAAGAGTGATGTGATATTTCCAATTTTCCAGTCCTCTTGAGCCATTCCAGAACCTAGTGATTCTTGAAAGATTACTAATGGCTTCACAATCTCTTCAGCTACCTCTTTCAGACCACTGGGATATAGTCCATCCAGTCCAGGTGAAATATTGTCAGGACACTGGAGTAGGGACCCAATCACAGACCCAGTACTGTGCACAGTGATATTAATTGAGTAATAAATCCAGAGGTGGAAACAAAGTCAGCATCAAAGTTCAGGCAGAGATCAAAACATCCAGAGAAATCCAAAAACCTGGATGGATGGATGGATGGATGGATGGATGGATGGATGGATGGATGGATGGATGGATGGATGGATGGATAGGAAAACTCACTGGTGCAATCTGGCAAATAACAGGTGAAAACATAGGACTGAAATACACTGAGCAATAAACAGAGAGGCAGATGATAGGTGGAGCACAATGAGACAGAAGTGGCAGCAATAGAGGTAATAATGAGAAACAGAGTACTCAGTAATACAGGGGCCGGAGTAGAGCAGGAACAGAGACAGGAGCACGTGGCAATACAAAACCACAGATTGATAGCTAGGGGGAAAACACACAAAAAAAAACAAAGTTCAACTGGAGGTACTGACATTTATCTACCTTCAGACCTTTCATCTTCCCAAGAACCTTCTCCTTAGTAATAGCAATAACACTCACTGCTGCTCCCTGACACTCTGACATACTGCTAATGTCTTCCATAGTGAAGACTGATGAAAAACACTTACTAGGTTCCTCTGCCATTTCTTGGTCCCTCATTATTACCACTTTAGCATCATTTTCTAGCAGACTGATATCCACTCTCACCTCTTTATTACTCTTTCTGTATTTTAAAAAAAAAACATTTGTTAAGTTATTGGCTAGATTCCCTTCATATTTTGTCATTTCTCCCCTTATGCTTTTTTCAGTTGCCTTTTGTTGGTTTCTAAAAGCTTCCTAACAATCTTCACATTAATTTTTGCTGTGTATTGAATGCCCTCTCCTTTGCTTGTCACTAGCAAATGTTGTGTTATTTGTTGTTTTGCGGCAGCAGTACATTGCAATACATAATAATGCAAAAACTATGCATTAAAATAAATAATTTTTTAAAATTAATTAAGAAAGTAGTGCAAAAGTTGAGCAAGCAAATGGTGAAGGGGGGTTCATGGGTTCATGGCACATTTTGAAATCTGAATGAGCTGTTCTTGAAACATTGAGTGCATGTTTTTAGGCTCCAGTACCTCTTTCTTGATGTCAGCAATGAGAAGAGGACATGATTGCTAGGAGGCAGCGAGTGGGAGCAAAAGGATCCTTGTCTGGGTGGCTGCCAGTGACTAGTGATGTTCCATAAGGGTCGGTGTTGGGACTGCTTCTTTTATGCTGTATATCAATGACTTAGATAGTGGAATAGATGGCTTTTTGCTGAATTTGCAGATGATACAAAGATTGGTGGGGGGGCAGGTAGTGTTGAGGAAACAGGTATGCTGCAGAAGGACTTAAGCAGATTAGGAGAACAGGCCAGAAAGTGGCAAACGAAATACAATGTTGGAAAATGCATGGTCATGCACTTTGGTAGTAGAAATAAATGTGCGGACTATTTTCTAAAAGGGGAGAAAATCCAAAAAGCTGAGATGCAAAAGGACTTGGAGTTCTTGTGCAGAACACGCTGAAGGTTAACTTGCAGGTTGAGTCGGTGGTGAGGAAGGCAAATGCAACGTTGGCATTCATTTCAAGAGTTCTAAAGTACAAGAGCGACGAGGTGATGCTGAGGCTTTATAAGGCACTGGTCAGGTCTCACCTTGAACATTGTGAACAGTTTTAGGCTCTTCATCTAAGAAAAGATGTGCTGGCATTAGAGAGGGTCCAGAGGCAGTTCACAGGGATGATTCTGGGAATGAAGGGGTTATCGTACAAGGAATGTATGGTGGTTCTGGGTCTGTACTCTCTGGAATTTAGAAGGATGAGGGGGTATGTCATTGAAACCTTTTGAATGTTAAAAGGCCTAGACAGAGAAGATGTGGAAAGGATGCTTGCCATGGTGGGGGAGTCTAGGACAAGAGGGTATAGCCTCAGGATAGAGGGACATCCATATAAAAAGGAGGTGCAGAGAGATTTCTTCAGCCAGAGGGTGGAGAATTTGTGGAATTTGTTATCACAGGCAGCTACGGAGGCCAGTTCATTAGGTGCATTTAAAGCAGAGATTGATAGGTTCTTGTTTGGACATGGCATCAAAAGTTACAGGAGAAGGTCAGGGAATGGGGTTGAGGAGGGGAGAAAAGGATCAGCCATGATTGGATGGCAGAGCAGATTTGATGGACCAAATGACCTAATTCTGCTCCTATTAATTATGGTCTTATGTCCTGAGTCATTGAGATCCTTAATGATGGATTTTGCCTTCTTGAGACATTGCTTTTTGAAGGTGCCCTGGATGTTGGAAACTTGCAACTATCTGCAGCATTTTTGAATCCCTTGTGTTGCCCCTTCATACCAGATGCTGATGCAACCAGTTAGAATGCTTTCCATGATGCATCTGTAGAAATTTGTGAGAGTCTTTGGGGACATACCAAGTGTGCTTAAATTCATAATGAAATACAGCCTCTGTTGTGCCTTCTTTGTAATTGCCTTAAATGTTGTACTCAGGATAGATCTTCCAAGATGTCGACACACAGGAACTTGAGCTGTGCCTAGCCACACAGTCATGGGTGTAGAGAGAGTACAGCAGTGGGCTCAGCATACATCCTTAAGGTGCACCAGTGTTGAGAAGGAGATGTTATTTCCAATGTTCACTGATTATGCTCTCCTCGTAAGGAAATCAAAGATCCAGTTGCAGAAGGAGGTACCGAGGCCCATAAGGGTTTTAGGAGCTTGCTGATTAGAACTGAGGGTATGATTGTGTAATCAATACCCTGTATCAATACCCACAATCAATATCAATCACTGTAATCAATAAACAGCAGCCTAATGTAGGTATTGCAATTGTCCAGGTAATCCAAGTCTGATTGAAAAGCCAGTGAGATTGCATCCTATTGTGGGGATAGGCAAATTGCAGTGGTCCATGTTCTGGCTTAGAGAAGAATTGATTCTGGCCAAGACGAATATCTCGAAGCACTTCATCACAGTAGATGTGAGTCCAACGGGGTGATAGTCATTAAGGCAGATCACCGGGCACTGGTATTATTGTTGCCCATTTAAAGCAGGTGGGAATGTCATGACAAGGGGTTACTTTTAAAAGAGAAAGAAAGAAGAGACCTTTTTTAAGTTAATATGTTGATTGTATTTTCTCAGTTTCACCTCATTGGTATGCAGTGTTCCTTGAATTGTTTACCTTTTACATTTAATTGTTTGTCTTGGATTAGCTCTGGTTTTTCACTTTGTGTTGCAGGTATCTCATCTGGAATCATGGAGATTGTTAAACTCATAGTATTTATCACTTTCATTCAATTTGGGATAATTTAATTAGTACAGTATTTTCAAGGTCTTGCATTGTACTTGTTGGCTTTGGGGATTATTACTTCATCTGGACATATATGCTGTCTGATTGGTCCTGAATCCATACATGCTCCAGGGTGTTTTTCAAGTGTGGGGGGGAAACACATGCCAATCCCTCTTTTCTTGGACATCGTGGTTCCTTGTCTGGCAGAACTCACTCCAAATTCTTCTGTGTATCATGAGTGATTTCAGTTCTTCAGGATTCTGTATCATTTACCTGAGCTCTTGTTAGTTTTGCTGGTTAATTTCTGTGATAAATCTTTTGTTTTGTTTGAGTGGCTAAAGTCTCTGTGATTCCTGCACTTGAGTTCGCTAGTGATCCTTACAGAGAACCTACAACTGCAGCAGTGGGACATTGAAGGTGTCCCTGAACACACCTGCCAGTTGGTTGGCACAGATTTGCAGTACCCTACCAAGTACTCCATCAGGATCTGATGTCTTGCGAGGGATCACCGTCTTTAAAGATTTTCTGGCATTGGCCTCTGAGAGAGAGATCACAGGGTCACCAGATGCTGCAGGGATTCACACAGGTGTCATTTTATTCTCCCTTTCAAAGTGTGCAAAAAAGGCGTTGAGCTCCTGGGAATGAACTGTTCATGTTGTCACCTTGTAGGAAATAATGGCCAGCAAACCCTGTCAAAGCTATCTTGGACTTCAATCAGTTGTTTTTGTTCTTAAAATAGGTTCTGTATATCACATCTGGATTTCTTGCAGATCTAGCCCTCAGTGGACTATGAACCTCTTGGTTCATCCATGGCTTTTGGTTTGGCATGCCTGATATGTTCTCAAAGGCACACACTCACCCATACAAATCCTGATGAAGTTGGTGACAACTGCGACATATTCATTCACATTTGAAGATGAATCCCTGAATATTGTCCAGTCCACCGACTCAAAGCGGTCTTGTAAGCACTCCTCCATCTCCCTTGACCATATCTTCTTGGTCCTCAGCACTGGTGCTGCAATCTTTAGTCTTTATCTAAAAACTGGGAGAAGTACAGACAGATGATCAGACAAAATTATGTAATTTTGCTGCTTAACCCTCTTCTAAAAAATCATCAAAAGCTACAAAAATACCAAAGTTGATTCTTATTAAACTTAAAACCCAGCTGTCAGTTATTTAGGTTACATTAGATTATAAGGAAGGACCATTTGGTTCCTCAGGCCTGCTCTGCCATTCAACAAAATGTCTGATTTTGGACTCAGCTCCGTTTTCCAGAATGTTGTCCTTGACTCTTGTTTCTCCTATTGAGCAAGAATCTATCCAGGCCTTGAAAATATTCTATGGTTCCACTTCCACAGCTCTCCAGGGCTCAGCTTTTCAAAGATTCTCAGTCCTCTGAGAGAAGAAATTCCTTCTTGGTACTCCTTATTCTGAATTAGTGATCTGATCTCATATTTCCTCCAGAAAGGAAAAATACTCCCTATTTCTATCTTGTCAAGGTCCCCCAGAATTGCATATGTCTTTCTTCTCAGCTCCAACAAGTGTAGAGCCAGTCTTTCCCCCTGAGTTAACTCCCTTATCCCTGAAATCAATGTGGCGACTCTTCTCTGAAATAAATCTCCTCTTACACAACAGGGTCAAAACCTAACCTAGGTGTGTTCTAGGTAACACCCTGTAGAGATGTTTTCCTGTTTGTGTTCCCAAAGGCTCATAGCACTTGCATTTGGACATTCTGTATGTCAGATCTGAGGATGGCCAAATCCCACTGAAGCACAGTATGCTGTACTTCTCCCTAGTTAAAAATACTCATCTTTACTTATCTAATTTCCAAACTAGATAACCTCGGATTATCTACCTAATTTATGCAATTTGTCTTAACCTATCCTTTTCTGCTTGAATACTCTTTGCATCCTCTTCAAAAAACTGTTTTTCCACCTATCATATCATCATCAAATTTGGCCACAGCGCATTCAGTTCAATCATCTAAGTCATGAATATATATTGTAATTGATTATGGACGTAGAACTGATTCTAGTAGCAGCCCACTAATTAGAGCCCGTCAACCTGAAAATAATCCATTTACCCAACCACCTCTGTGCTGTTAGTTAGCCAATCTGCTACCCACAATTTTCCACAATTCCATAAGCTTTTACCCTGTTCTGCCGTCTTTGATATGGTACCTTCTGGAATTCCAAATGCACTGCATCATGTGGTTTCTTTTTACCCACCCTGCTTGTTGCATGCTTGAAGAACGCTGCTAATATGACACTTTCACACGTCCACATTAACTCTGCTTGCTGGTGTAATGTTTGTTTTTAAAAAGTCCTGCTGTTAACCTGTAATAATGTTTTCCTGCATTTTCCGGATGACAGATATGAAGCTAACTGATCTATAGTTACCTTTTTATATCTCCCTGCATTCCTGTACACCATGTTGCCCTTCTAGAAAACAGAGAACTTTGAAAGGTCATAGACAATTTCTCTTAAGCCCCCAAGGTGCAGTCTTCAATTTCAGGGAAGTGTCAACCTTCATTTCCTTTGTTTTGGTGTATACATATCTCTGGTGTGAGGGATTGTTTTAAGTTTCTCCCTCCCATTTGCTCCCAGATTTTTTACCATTATTTGGATGTTTATATTTGTTTCTGCTGCAGGAAAAATAAACTGTAAAATGTTTCTACCATTCCCTATTTCTCTTCATTGATTCTTTAGTCTCATGCTTCAAAAGTCTAGGAGACACAAGAGATTGCCGATATTAGACCTGGAGCAACAGCCCAGATGCTGGATTAGCTCAGCAGGTCAGGCAGCTTCCATGGAGGGCACTGAATTTTCAGGTCGAGGTCCTTCTCCTGGACTGAACTCCTCCTCTCTCTGTTTGATACCTCCTTCCTGGTTTGTCACATATGGATAATATTATTTTTCGTGGTCATTATTTCTTTACTGGCAAATGTGAAGTATGTCCTCTGACCTACCATCTCTGTCAATCATGGATAACTCCACCCTTATCTCTTTATTTAAATGTAAAGCACCAGTTTCAATCCTAAGCTTCTCATTCTTAAAAACAGTAATTTTCTATTGTATGAGAACGCTCTTCTCCATAAGATTGTTTACTATGAGATCATTCATAGGTGACGCAATTCGCAGAACCAGATTTAAAATAGACTTCTCCCTGCCTGATTCAGTAATATATTATTTCAAGAAACTGCCCCAAATAAATTCCATGATCTCATCCTCAAGGCTATCTGTGCCAATATGATTTGCACAATCTGTATGAAAGTTAATTAATTTGATTGTTGCAGCGCTTTTTTTTTGTTGCAAGTATCCAATTATTTATAGTCTGCCCTGCTATTACTGTTTTTAGGATAGCTATAGATGACTCCTGCCGGTGACCTTCTTTCCATTGCCATTTCTGTTTTTGATCTTCTGAACTAATATAATTTCGCGCTTAAGTCATGAATCCATCCTTCATTAACAGCTACCTGCCAAGATTTCCTTCGCTCCCCCCAATCTTTCACACGCAAGAACCCAACTCATGTTTGCATGAAAATCAGATGTAGTTTGTGAATCTTCCCATACCTGATGCTGTGGTCAGTTGACCTTATTGAGAATCTAGTTAGCTGTCTAGATGAGAAGATTGAAGCACTGCAATGTGACTCGCCTGCTCTCAGAGAGCAAGATTTTTTTTTAACTGTAAAACGGGACGGGGCAGGGAGAGTAGCCGATAACGCAGGTCTGCGCATGGCTATGATTGGTGTTTTCTGTTTCCGGTTGGTAAACGTCGGCATGTTCTAGGAAATCCGTTACTATAGAACATGCTGATGCTCTGGGAAAAGTGCTGCACAATTAGCGCGCAACTTCAAATAGAAGAGTTCCCCATCCAAAAAAAAGTTTCATATTCCATGTAGATCACCATCCATGCTGTGTAAGAAAGAGATTAAGTCTGGCCTCCATCAAGGTGCAGTGACAGGTAACTTTATTTACGGACGTCCACTCTCTCAAAGCCACCGGGCTATTTCCCTTTCCATGACTCATTGTGTCATAAAATAAAACCTATTTAAAAGGTGTCTCTTTACGCCCCAGCACCCCCCCCCCCATTAAAATGAAAATGCACCTACCCACGAAACCTTTGAATCTTGCGATACTGAGAGTCAGTTGCGAGAAAATAATATAAAGTCAATATCGCAGTTACAAAGGAAAGGCCACGGGTTATCATTGAGAAGCATGACTTGGTCTTGCATAATGTATCGTGTTCGATCCACTCCTGCTCGCGGTATGAAGTACGTTAGTCAACGTACCACAAAACACCAGGCTTGCAAAATGTTACCTTAAAACACGACCTATGGGTAAGAGGCTAGGTCTTGTGAGATCAATACAACGCTTATATTTTACTGGCATTTCCGAAACGCTGTTTTATTTAATAAAGTAATATCAACGTTGAAATGCTTTATTTGCTGCGTGATGCTCGCGTCATGTAATAATTTCACGCACTGGCCATTCATTTATTGTCAACTCTTAGTGTTGAGACTATTTGCATATCTATAAAGAATTTGAACATTGATGCTGGATACGCTCTCAAAGTCACGTTAACTCTGAAATCAAATAGATCTCAAGCGGTTCTGAATCAGCCTTACCACTAAAGGTGCTACTCGTGTGCACTTATTGAGTTTGTTTTGACAAAGATAGAGGAGCTATGCGAATATAAGAACCTAAAATATATTACATCAACAAATGGGATTTTAAATGATCCCGAATTTCGATCTAGCTTGGTAAATTATGTTTGCCACTTCTATACGTGTTTATAATATGCTGATCAATATCCCCTATTCATCAAATCTCGACAGTAGTTTCCTGCTTCTGCAGTTCGGGGAACGCTTTCAGTTGGAACAGCATGGGAGGTAGTTATCTCCTGCGGATAAAACCACGCGACAAGCGAAGTCGCACAAATCGGTGGAGGCGGGGTGGGGAGGGGGCGAATTAACCGCCTGAAGAGGACATAACAGACCCGTAAACTGGAGAGCCAAACCAATGTCGGAGTTGTATATGGTACCAAACTGAATCTGCGTAACAGTAACCCATGTCACGCCACCTGATCCACAAGAGAGAAAAAAGGGCCGTGGAGATGTGGTCTAGTCTAATTAGTGTTGACAGAGAGCGCGATCTGGAGAATGTTTCTTTAAAACATAAGCGTAAAATCATAATTCCAACCGACCTGTTAAACAATTTGAACCGATCTTCCCAAAAGTCAAATTAATCCTGATCAAAACTCAAGAGATATTGGATCATCCAATTTAAGGCAATCTCAGCTACAGGGAAGGCAGTTCCAGTTCCCGAAAGTTATTGATGTCCTAAAACTAAAGACATAAATTAAGTTTTTTTTCAATAAAAAAGCTTACCTAGTTTACAGAAAATGTATAGTACTAGAACTAGGATCTACTATATCGGGTAACTTTCTGCTTTAATAAGTATATTTTAATGCAATTAAACCAAACACGATATAAGGAAAACTCCCGCCTGCACATGCTGTGGGGCATGGGGTTGTGGGGTGGGGTGGGGGGGGGGGGGGTTAGTATATGCTACTAACCGAAGAATACTTGAAAACACAGATCGGACGCATTCTAGGCGAAGAGCGTGGTATTTTTACTACCGGCTTGCTGTCTACCAAAAGAAAGGTCTTTGCGAGTGTATTAAAGAAGTTCGGATCTTCCGACCCTATCTGACTTGGGACCAGGCTAACTGGAATCTTGGTGTAGTACGTGACCTCTTCGTGAGTGTCTAGACTCACCTCCAGCCTCACTCGAGCTACTCATTCCCAACTCCAGCCTTTCTTCATAGCGCACTCTCTGATCTGCCCCTTACTCCGGACGTGACATTTCTAAGGCACCGCTGTTTCTCCTTCTTTCTAATATCAGTTCAGATAAATCCCTGCCGCATTTGCCCTAACTCGTGGTAATCATGTTCACGGAGCCATTTGCCTCTATTGCCTTAAACTGACTCCCGGTTAAACAACACAACACCTCATTTCAATATTTTGATTCACATTTTGAAATCCTCGGTGGCCTCTCCCAGCCAACACCAACCCTCACCCGCTACCCCGCCCCCACACACACTTTAAGACTGACATTATGATCATCCCTTTAATATGGTCTTATGCGTCTCGTATAAAGAAACCTGAGATAGCTTACTTCATCACAGGAGTTCCGCAAATACAAGCGTTCTTGTTAAACGTAATTGTGCTGTTTGTGTTTGAATTTATGTGGTAACCTGAACTAAGTACAGTTTGCGTGTTTGAAGTATGTTTCACCCGAACGGATATACCGCATGTGCAGTTTTAATGGGTATGGAGCAGTATCATAGAATCAGAATGCAAACCCCAAAAGAATGAATTTAGTTTTCCCACAAAATTTATTGCAGGAAATGTTTTATCGGCACAATAATAAACTCTGCAAATCGAAACTTAATTACAGGAAGGAAATAAAGAAACCCTTCCCGTATAATTTGGCGGCAAATCCTGACTGCGGGATCTGACCATATTTCGGACTATGCAGACAAATAAGTTCTCATACACTATAGACGGAACTTGCCTTCCATTCAAACTTCTGATACAGTATAAAGAAGCTGAACGATATCAGGCCCCAATCATTTAGAATGATGATAAAAGCTAACAAAGAAGACTTTTCAGTTCCCAACTCAAGTGAGAAGTAAAACTGGGGGACTTCCTTGTGTTTTTTTATATATTTAATAATAAATGGTTTTGTGGAATAAAAAGTTCACCTATGAGCACTGTTTGTCATTCAGCGTTGAAACTTTCTTGGGCCACTATATCTTTTTTTCAACTTTACTTTCATTTCATGTCCTCATAGTTCGGCATAATGCACAAATAAACATATATGTATTAAAAAGCCTATATTTTTGGCGTGATACTTTAGTATAACTTTAATCAAGGGGAGTACATCGCCCTCGGAGAGTTTTTTTTATATATAATCTGATAATGGAAAAAAAGTTACATTTTCCTTTAACATATATATCACCGTGATGAAATTTTTATGCAGCGATTTAGACTCTCTGAAATATAAATGATTTCGTTAAACTTTTATCATAAATCAGAACATGCATCTATGCGAGGAGACAGTGATTTCCCTCTTGGTGTCTGTGGACTTGGATTATGAAGGCTGTTCAAATGTTAAGCAGTCCATTTGTGTGCTGAAGCTGGGTGAAGACTGATGGCATTTTGCATGATAGTGAATGCAGTGCACTTTTGCTAGCAGTTTGCCAATGCTTTGGGACATCTAATAACGTCCCGGTGCATCCCGAGATGGGAGGTGACAGAAGCTATTACCAAATAGAGAGATTGACTTGACCATCCTGATATGCACTCCACACCTTCCACTCGCTATCTCATTCATACTGCACCTCTACAAATGTTTAAGTTATCTTCATCATTCCCCCATTTACTGTATTCTGCCTACGATTACAGTTGTAGATGGATGTCCATTTTCCTCGGCGCCTCGCTGTATGTTTCCCTGCTCATCAATCTTGATATCTGATACTCATTCACCTGGCAAAGTTGTTATGCTTTCATGTTTATTTTCATCTTTCGACTTTACGTCTCTTTTATTTCAGATAATTTCTCGCACCACTGACACTTCCATCCCACACACACATTTTCCGCGCATTTCATTTGCCAATAAACGACTTCCGCCCTAATTTCTGTTTGATCAGATTGCATTTAATTTGCATTATTCTTTTTACTTGCACGTTGTTAGATATTTTAAGGGTATTTTGTGTATTATCTTCATTTCGTCTTTATCCATCAGTCGCCCTTACATCAGCAGACACCTAGCCCATAAATTCATAAACTTTTGTTCCTCTCTCTCCGGCTTCAGAATTGCTATGACGAGAATGGAGTGAGCTCCTACGGACAGCTACATACAATGGAACCAAGTGAAATTGCTAAATGTGAAAAGGAATATTGAGGATGCCCTATAAAACCAATTGTTTGCCAAAGCTGATAAACGCAGCCAGCTTACTTACTCACGTCGCTTATATTATTGAGTCGACGCTCTCTGCACAAGATTCCCCAAATAGATTCATGGTCCTATCTTCAAGTTAGTGAACTTTATCTCAAGGTTTGATTTGCAAATCAATGCGCATCTCTTTAAACAGATTCGCGGTTCCACTACTCGGACGTGACACCAGTTGCATGCATTTCCCGCGACCTGTGGTACACTTACCGGGAGAAAGCGGCTTCGGTCGCTCATTCCTACCTGTAACTTTTCTACTATAAATTGCACTTCCGTATTATACGGTTGTCCCCAGATTTGAATCGCAGTGTAGCTATTTGCTTTGCCTAGTATCGAAAATACATTTTTTCCAGAAATTATTTTGTTGCTGCTTTCAATTAGGTCCTTCGCTCCAACGTCACGTGGAACTGTTTTCCTCCGTTGCGTGCGTTGGCACAAGAATAAAGTTACACTGTACTGTATGTTTGTCGTAAGCTCTACATTAGCTAGTTTAATAAAGGGATCTTGAAATACTGATAATTTTGCCACCCAAAGCTGGATTGTTTTTTAAAATGTGTGGTCAAACGCAGTGCAGGTGTGAATGCGTGTGCTTACAAATAACTTGCTGTTCGTGCGTGGTCAGCTGCTTGCGTGGGTGGGAAGAAATTGTGAAGTTCTTCTACGGTTACTACAAATCATTTAGATTTTCAACGGGAACTTTTTAAAGAATCTTGCCCAAGGAAATGATGTTCTCATTGTCACGTATTGCAATGAAAAACCCAGGAGAAAGCTAAAATGAAATAACAAACGACAGTAACTATTAACGAACAGACTCCATTTGTATAGCGCACCTCGCGCCGTCGGGGCTAGAACAAAAACGCTAAAAAGTAACTTTGAACGGCCATCTCATTAGACCTTTTACATTTACCTGCAAGTTTGGTCTTCTACAAAAGACAACGTCAACAATGTAACTCTCCCTCAGTGGGCACTGGAAAGCCAACCACGAGGTTTGATCTCAAGTTTCTCGAGTGGAGTTTGAACAGTGACTCACTGATAGGAGAATTATGCAATGAAACGCCAATGACACATCGATTAACTAACTCAGAGCCAACTTTAGTCACGGATAGTAAGTTAGATACGAGTGACACAGCATCTAACTAACTCACATCCAGTTTTACTCAGGGATAGTAAGTTAGAATCACTTCCCTAATCCGCTCTTGCATGAAAATAAAACAACGCAATCAATACACAACTGCCTGGCAGAATTTAGAGTTCTGTGCTTTTAATCCATTAGTATTTGACTAAAAATCAAGAGGAAGTGCTGCCAGAAGCACAGTTAGAGCTGTTCAACTCAGAGCACTGCAACCTGCTGTCGTGT